>NC_142522.1:1125000-1425000 GCF_964205215.1 Stylophora pistillata | reverse complement strand
GGTAAATTGGCCACCGTAACGATTACAAAAGCTGACGTTTCGAGCGTTAGCCCTTTGTCGGAGCAAATAGAAGAATAGTGGGTTGTGTGTGCTTTTAAAGGCAGAAAATGGAGCTACGTCTATTACTTGTCTATTACTTTGTTTGTCTCTTACTTTGTTTGTCTGTCCTTGTATATGTTACTTGTGCTAGATCAGTGGTGGCTATGTTCTCTTATGATTTTACATATAGTCCTGGGCCATGTTGATTAAAGCTGGTTTAAGAGAACCGAGGGCTAGTGTCATATCAGAACTGGAAGCTTAAAATGAAAATTAATTATAATCCATTTTGTTTAGCTATTTGATGGTGGATGCCCTAAAAAGAATAGAAAAAATCATGTGAAAAAGGCTTTTGAACAAAAGAATAAAGGAACTTGGATTGAAATTTAACCCTTTTACTTCGACGATCTCATTCGTTATTCTCCTTACTGTCTGCTCTATAATTTTTATGATGTTGGTTTGGAGAATTTGGTATTGGATCAACCAATAATTTCCATATTGATATTTTTTCTTTTGTTCTCATCGCACGTCTGCTTGATATTGCATTGATATGGTAAGGAGAAATTCTGTCTTGGTCACTCATGGGAGTTTAAGGGTTTGCCTTGGGTTAGCACCGATTGGCCTTCGAGCAACTAGGCCTTGAATGTGTTACGGTAACTGATTACCGGCAGAAAGATAATAACCTCGCTATTTCCACGAAACACAATTTATTTAACTGTAAACAACGGGAAATAACTTAACACCAGCTAGCGAGTACTCTTGGAACAATCCAACTAAAATTAACTATGTACTTCTCTACATTTATCTGACCACAAGCAAAGTACTGTCCTTCTCTTCTGCGAAATCTCCTGAAGACTTCCTTCGCAGTATCGCACTCCACAGTAAACAACTCTGGACTTGACAGCAGAATGTCAGTCTCACATCCGAATGGGAAAATCCCTTCACTTGTCACTTGTCACACAATATCGCTTGTAGATCACAAACAGGGAACGAAGTCCCAAATCACAACAACGACCTGACTAGCGAGCTGCTTATATAAGCATCCGAAGAGAGTCTAGAAGTTTCTAAGAGTGATTATTTATAACCATTACAATAGTAACTAGTTATAACTATTACAATAGTAACTAATTATAACTATTACAATAAACTCTATTTTTAAACTGATGAGTCACAGTTCTAGAAAATTCTTGAAACAACATATTGTGTGACATTGACTTTCGTGAACTTTCTAGACAATTCCGATCCTTGTAACAAATGTCATCTCATTTTTATTTGAAAAAATATTCCAAGGTCCCCAATGTAGTTGAATTTTGTTAAATGGGTCTAAATTCGTGAAATAAAAATTATTTGATAATTATAATTTATTGATAGGGATGTGAAGGTTAAGCGCAGATTTAAGAAGTTTCTGATTTACTGGTTTAATAATTAAAATTAAATTTACATTTCTTGTTTAGTGAGGCTTGAGTATTTATCTTGTAGGTTGAGGAAGAAGTTGAATTCCTTGATCATGATGTAGTTGTCACTGAAAGAGCAAAGATTGATGCTGAGACTGTTGAAAATATCCCAGAGGAGGATGAAGACAGTGAGAATGAAGCTCATGACAGAAATGGACCTCTGAAACGCAAAGGAGGCTTCAAAAAGTCACCAGGAATCACAAGGAGATGCTCATGGTCAGCTTTTAAAAGATTTCAATTTAATCTAATTAAAAGATAGAATAAAACTAGGAACGATAAGAAGTTAGCTAGTTGTGTGTTGCTTAATAGATCTAACTTTATCTGAATCAATAATTATAGGGTTGTTATTAATTATTTACAACTCATTAAGTCCCTCTTTATCACTTTCACTTCAACAATCCAAATATCAATACTCTGTAAATTTTTCTATACTTCTCTTACAATTAATTGGCTCTTAGAATTTTATGTTTAAACAAATGATATCCCCAGGTGGTTTTATCTTTTCTCCTGAGACTCTGTAAGGAGAATCTCTGTTTTGCTCACCCCCAGGGTTAAAAAGGTTGATTTAACCCTATTGATAATCTTTCTTTTGGCTGGGGTATTGTGCTAGTTCTCTTTAAAGTAAAAATAGACTCTACCATGTATACTGAGGAGATGCTTTATATACACTATATGAAGTGTATAGTATTATATAATAATGACTTCCTTGATGATACAAAGGAAGTAATTTTTAATTAGGAAATGTGTTTAATTGTGCATATCAAACATGACTTGATACTAAATGATACATGAATTTTGATCTGGTTTACAAAAGCATTTAATGTGTGTCTTGCAGCATTGTCGAATGTTAACTAAATATATTTTGGAGAGAGAAAGTGCTTCAGATTGTGTAAATGATTTCTTGTAAAGATAATACTTACAACAGGAAGTCTCTTTCCCAAATACTCAGACAGTCCAAAAAATTATTCAAAGTTAAGAAGAACATGGAATTTAAGGGCTATATTTGCAAGGCTAACTGCAAAGTAAACAAAATAATGTAAAATGACATACAAGTCAATTCTGTCCATTGGGTTTTCTTAATTACTACTGACAATGATGTTTTATTTTGTTTGTGTGATATATTTTGATGTGTCACTGCCCAAATGTTGATCACTGAATTCATAAAATCTATCTTTTTCTTTACAGGAATGAGAAAACTAAAGCAATTCTTAACTCAGCTAATTCAGGTTCCATCCTAAGGAAACGAAGACCTTCTATTCCCTTTGTAAGTTCCAAGTGTTAATTTTTTCATTATATAATATTTTAAGAGTAATTCAACCCATGTCTGAGCAAAATTAGAGCTACATTACAGTCTTTAATTTTTAGTCGCATCAACTAGATTGCCATAAATTTTTGCCACCTTATGTTAATATTAATAATACTGGTCTGATTTTTTAATTTCATGGTTATGTTTTCAACTGAATTAAATTAAGCCTAAGACCATGAAATTAACATCTCTTCCTTTTTCAAATGTTGACTGGCTAACTGGCGAAAGATCTGTATCCAATTTTGTGAGAGCTAGAAGGCATCATGGTAGACTTGACAAATACCATTGAATGCCAAGCTAAGTAGGCATAACTTTGAGCTGCATTGTTTGAATTTTCTCCACTACTGTTATTTATTCATCCCCAAAAATGCCACTTGGTTAAGATTTGCATGTTCATTAGAACTGCTCTTTATTTTTAAATTTCATGGTTCTTTGACTTAGTGACAGGAGTCATTATTAAAGAATGCTATCATGGTATTTCAAGTTCTTTGGTTATTTGAAATGTTATATGTCTTTGTTATTAAACTAATGAAAGATTATATTGGAGTTTGTGAGTGAAAGAGTCTGAGATGTTTGAAATTCATACTACAGATCAATGTTGCTATTTTTGTTTAGTATGCAGATATGATAACTATTCGTCTTGAGTTTTGCTTAGTATAATACATACATTACAGTACTGTCGTTGTACTAGTGTTCAATTGTCATCATCAGAAAATCCTTAGATGATTATATGTCTCTCATGATTATGTTATAATTGTAATTTTAAGTGGTCTATTCAAAGATTTTTTATTTGCTTTCTCCACAGCAACCAAAAACAAGCACAAAAACAATCAGGAAACCCCACATAATAATGTCACAAAGAGCGCATTTGAATGATGAAGAGCTAGTATGTTTAGAAAAGATATTTTAAAATGATACTATTATAAATGATTAGGTGGTTAGGTTTTTAGTGACTTTCATTGATTTATGTGAGTGTGTAAGAATATTTTAATGCCTAGTAATAAAGATTAGAAATGGTGTAACTCAGAAAAATTCTTTTTTAGAAACTTCATGTTTACAAGAAAACTCTTCAAGCGCTTCTCTATCCTATTTCCGGTATTGGCATTTGGATTATTTAACATTTTTGTGTGATTTTGTGTTTTGTTGTTCTTGTTTGTCTCAATGTGGTGTTAATACATTGTGCACTGTCTTGTAGACACCACACCTCACAGATTTGAGATCTGGTCGACTCAAGTACCAGCTTATTGCTATGAGTGTGAAGGACTGCTTTGGGGTTTAGCCAGACAAGGGCTTAAGTGCAAAGGTGATATATCACATTGCTAGCAATGCTGCCAGTTTCTTTAGAAGAAAGACCTTTGGACAGATACTGTAAATCTTCTAATAAACCCCCCTCTAATTAGCCACCCCCCTCTTTAGAGGAAGAAATTTATTAAGGCCCCCCCCCCCACCCCTCCCCTCAAAAACCAAAAATTCAAAATAACATTTGATGTCAGTTGGTACGGTAAATTTATTCAAGTACTGTAATTAATTTTTAGTTTGCCATTTAAAATTGATTGTGGTCATTGATTGATTGATGTTATCATGCTGGCATCAATAGAATATGGTATTTGGAAATGACAGAGCAAAGCTAAAAGTATATAACATGGCTATACAAAGTCCATTCAATTTGAGAGAGTTAGATCATAAAACTGAGTTCTTTATTGAGTACTTAATTAATAAGCCCCCTCCTCTATTAAGCCCCCCCTCTAATAAGCCATTCCTCCCCCCCTCCTAAGTACCTGAAGTATATAAGGCCCCACTGGGCTTATTAGAGGATTTAGAGTAATCGAGTAGTCATTGTCAAGCCATGACAATGCATTAAATATTTCTCAAAAAGCTATTGCAATCAGTTATCAGTTAGACACAGACAAATTGAAATATTTTTGTGAATCAGACAGACAGTTTGTCAGTGAGACAAATTATACTATAGAATAAGGCTAACAAATGTCTTTATTTCAGAGTGTGGAGTAAAATGCCATGAGAGATGTAAGGACTTGTTGAATGCTGATTGCTTACAACGTAAGTGTTGTTACATCAGTCCTTTAATTTGCACAAAACATCATGATTTTATTCTATATTTAGAATCAATATGCCCAAACTGTGGTGAAAGACATTTGGCTTAGAAGCATTTATAAACAGTTACTTGACCCTATACTGTATCTGCTCCTCCCAAACAGCGTGTGAATACTTGTTCTTTCAGGTGCTGCTGAAAAATCAGCAAAACATGGAACAGATGACAAGACACAGTCTATTATTGTTGCCATGAAGGCAAGAATGGAATCTAGAGAAGCAAAAAGACCTGAAATTTTTGAACAAATCAGGTGCATAGATGTAATATTTTCTCAGGATTAACTAAATAATATCTTCTAGCAAACAAACATAGCGAAGGCTAAAGAGATTCAGACATTCAGTTTATCAGTGAGGATGTGATTGCTTTAAATGGTAGTATTGTTTTGATTTTTAATTAGTGAAGTATTTCGTATGGAGGCCAAAACACACACTGGTCATATGAAAGCTGTCAAGAATTTGATCCTAGATGGAACATCAAAGTGGTTGGCAAAAATATTTATCACAGGTAAATGTACAAAAACAACTTTTTCAATTGGAACCTTTCTGGCTAACTTGGAGTAAATTCCTCTATTGGTATTGGTTTTTTTTTATATCAAGACTCGCTTTGCTGTATTTCACAGTACTTCCAATTATTTGCTTGTAAGTTTGGAGGAGTGCACAATTACCTGTAAATATTGTAGTAAAGTAAAGTAACTTGTTACATTATTGCTGGAGAATTCTCCAAGCCCCCCTTGTGTTCTTTCTCTGGGGATTGGTATAACTTCCCAGTGGTAATGGTTTGAAAGCTAATTGTATACTCATATGTCACTTCAAGGAGACAAATCAACCCATCATGGTGTTTTTTTTCTTTCTCACCAGTTGTCAGTGCACAAGGACTCATTGCCAAGGACAAAACAGGTCAGTCAGATTTATGTGTGCCTGATCGCATTTAAATTACTTTTTTGTTCTGGTGTTATTTTATGGAAAACACAGTCATTTATTGAGAACCACTTTCAATTGATGTCTTTTAAATTATTAGAATAATTATTACAGCAAACACCCCTCAACAGCAGCGGTATTTTTTCCATGTGGCTCGATCTCGAATGTAGAAATTATAATTGCACTTCATAGTTTCTAAAATAGAGTAATTCATCATTTGTAAATAATTGAAAAAAAGAGTGATTAAAAGTAATATTTCATAGATATTGTTGATTTTGTTTGGGCCCTTCTCCAGGTACTAGTGACCCCTATGTCTCAGTTCAGATTGGAAGAACAAAGAGGAGGACGAAGACCATTCCTCATGAACTGAATCCAGAGTGGAATGAGACATTTCCTTTGTGAGTTGACGGACTGATAATCTAAAGTTATTATTCCTGAATTTGCTGCAGTGTGGTTAAAAAAGCCAAAAAGAAGTTTATACTTGTACAAGTTGTTTTTCCTTATCTAGTACACTGATTGGCTGCAAACTTTTTAATCAATAGGGAATATTTTCTGACCAAGGTTCTTACAGATAGTAGTTGTTGCCTTAATTTACTCTTAACTCTCTTCAGTGAGCTGATAATTATAAAGTACTGTGTAGTACTGTTGCTTATCATGAATGGTGGTTGTTTTTATCAAAATTTATTGATTTAAGGTTGGACCATTTTCATCTTTTTCTTTTTTCTCTTTTACAGTGAGTGCCATAACTCTTCTGACAGAATTAAAGTGCGCGTTTGGTATGTATGGCATGATGGCAAATGAGTGGATGAAAAATAATGAACAAAATGATCTAAGACTTGAAGTCTAATTGCATGTACCTTATTGCACCTTCAGTCGAGAACAAGGTACCACTAACCTACAGGACCAGGAAGTGGGATATTCTATCACGTTCAACTGTCTTGAAGTTAGAATTACCCAAAAGATAACAGAGCTGTCACTTTGGAAAAAAAACACTTACTTATGTGAAAATACGAGCTTTAGTGTAATGTTTGTTTACAAAAACAGACATGTTAGTCTTATTCCTGATTCCATCTGACGGCAGGGACGAGGATGATGATATCAAGGCCCGTGTGAGATCAAAGCTGATCAGAGAACCTGATGACTTCCTTGGGCAGACAATTATTGAAGTCCGAACACTAAGTGGAGAGATGGATGTTTGGTATAATTTAGGTAAGAAGAAGACTCTCTTTCTTAACCTTTGTGTACAGGGCTGTTGACTAATGATAACCATTGTAATTTTTCTCATGTAGAAAAGAGAACTGACAGATCCGCTGTATCTGGTGCTATACGTCTTAGAATCAGCATCGAGATCAAAGGAGAGGAAAAAGTTGTACCTTACCATCAGCAGTATACTTGTCTTCATGAGGTGAATGTTAACAAATCACCTCATTTCTGATTTTTGTTATATAAAAAAAAGATGGCCCAGAAGCAGTGATTCTTATGAAGCTTTTGCTTCCCTCCAAGATATGTTAGTTCATGATTTAAAGGTATTTCTGATCATTCATTTTTCTTTCTTGTAGAACATATTTCATTTCTTGTGTGAGAAGAATAATGGCCAGGTTCCACTTCCAGTATCTAGCTCAGTAAGTCTTTACAACTGCTGTTTTCACTACTGGTTTCATGTAATCATTGTGCAGTTAAGTGTTTAATTGATTAAGAAGTGAGTTTTATTTATGTCATTCTTGCTAATTTTTTCCAGAAAGAAGATCCATGGAAAGTGTTTTTCCCACAACCAGCTCTTGAAATAGTGAATGAATTTGCCATGCGATATGGCATTGAAAGCATCTACCAGGCAATGACGTAAGTTTACTAGTCAATCTGTCAGTCAGTCCCCAGGCCAGCTAGTAAGTAGGTCAATCAATCTTTCAGGAATACAGTCAGTCTGTTAGTGTGACAGACATACAGTTAGTCTTCTAGTTAGACAGCCAGAAAGGTAACTAGTCAGTCAGTGAAATATTAATTTGGCCCATCACTTAATCATGAAGTTGATCAGTCAGGAGATTGACAGTCCCTTTGTTAGTCCATTACATAGACCTACACAACAGGCAGTCAGACAGACCAACAGGTTATTGGTCAGACAGACAGCCAGCCAGTTACCAATAACTGGTCAGAAAAAGTGACCGGCTTGTCTTATTCACATGATTTCTGTTGATGGTTTAATTTTTTCTCATCAGTCACCTGTCCTGTCTGACAACATGCTACATGTGTCCAGGTGTCCCAGCTGTCATCAGCAGTCTGCTGGCCAACATCAATGCCTTCTTCTCTCACACCACTGCTAATTCTGCCACATCTGCCTCACACAGATTCACTTCCACTAACTTTGGGGTAAGAAATTAGAACAATTAGATGGAAGCCTCAAAAAGAGCAGAGTGCGACAAAAGTTGTGTTTGTTAGACTTTGTACTTGGCTGCTGCTTTATCCATCTAAGGTACTCACTGAGTGGACAGTGAAAATTATTTGTACTTTTTTGGGTGCCAGTAAAGTTGATCTTTAGCCTTGTTTTTAAATCTTGACAGACATAAGTTCTATACACCATATTTGTGTACAGTGAGGATTTCTCAGTATTTGTCGTAATTTTAACATTTTTGATTAATTTTTTTTTAATTTAACTTTCAGAGTGAAAAGTTTGTGAAGATTGTGGACCTCCTTTACAATACATTAAGAATTGACATAGCAAACTATCGGGTAAGATAAGGAAAGGTAATCAAATTAGAAGATCATTCAAAATATTGAAGTATCAATGAACAACACTTGATATTGAATAAGTTTAATTTGAAACTCCTCTGTTTAATTCTTAGACAAACTTTCCATCGTCAAGCGCTGAGAAGTTGGTCGACTTAAAGTCATCAGTGGATCTGTTGACAAGTGTCACCTTCTTCAGAATGAAGGTTGGTTCATAAAATTACAAGGAGAAACTAATCCCATTTCACGCACGCATTTTAGAAAAAATTCTTGCGTTACGTGTACTTAAACAGTATTTTATGCGTCACGAATTTATGGGGGAAGACTTTAAATCTTACCTACTACAATGTACACCTTTATAAACGCGTCATGTATTAATTTTTGACTTAATACCGCTTCACCCAAACTGAACCCTTTGGTACCCTCGTTTTATGAGAATGAGATTGCGTGGCTTTCGTTAATGACATATTTTTTTTTAACATTTTACAGGTACTCAATCAGCGGCCCACTAGAACAGCAGAAATTGTGCGAGAGTGTGTTAAGGTAAGTTGAAGTTGTCATAGGGACTGTGTTAACATAAGACATATACTATGCTACTTACAGATGAATAGATTCCTACCACCCCTTACATGTTTACTTCTTTACAATCATCTTTGTCACAGAACTGCATGAAGGGAAGTTATGCTTATCTGTATGCAAACTGCGCTGAGTTGTACGACAGAGAGCTCGCTTCAGAAAGCTCCACGTTAGATCCAAGCATACAGTCAGGGCCCAAGACCCTGGACTTCTGGCCAAAGTTGATTTCACTGGTGGTGTCTGTGATTGAAGAGGACAAGAGCACCTACACTCAAGTGTTAAACCAGTATGTGATTTTTGCAGATTAGTCTACAGACACCAGTTTCCCATCTCAAGGGGTTGCTCATTGCCTTGCTTTTCTCCTTTTCTTTTAAATGTCCATTTTCCAGATGTTTGCGCTTTTCTCGACCGCTATTAAACATCTCAAGATAAAACCTTACTCTATGATTCTTCGTTTTAAAATCTATTTTAGGTTTCCCACTGAACTTAATGTCGGCGAGGTCAGTGCACAGGTGTTTTGGGACATGTTCTGTTCAGACCTGCAAGATATGTTAAAAGGTAGTGCAGCTGAATTTACAAGTCGTATATATGTATTATATGTATGTAATACCAGTTATATTGGACAGGCGTGGGATGGAGCGTGTCATTGACCCTAGGTAGCGTCATTGACCCTAAGGTAGCGTCATGATTTTCCTTCGTCGTGGTCCAAAACTTCCAGTGCCTCTCCCTTCCCAACACAAGTGATTTCCACAGCTAACTGGTGCCACTTAGCATAGCTTCATAGCTTCACCCTAAGCCATGGAAACTAAGGAAAATCTCTAGTCATTATTAAGTTGATTACAGGTGGTGTTTAAGATGGAAACCTTTTTAAAAGATCTCTCGTCAAATTTAAATCTCATCGAGAGGAGTACTGATTACTCAATGTTTTGTAATATATCCAGAGCACAGCTCAAAACAGCAGTCACGATGGGGCAGTGCTGATTATATGAACCTTCACTTCAAGGTAAAACCGTTATGATAACATGACAACGGGCAAAGCTATATTACTCTGTGATTATCAACCCAACTCATCCAAAGTATAAGGCGACTGTGAAAAAATTTAGGACGCTGCCCTTGGCTCTGTTTGTTTTCTTGAAAATTTTCTTGCCTTGCCTTCTTTACTATATATCGTGATAATCTCACATAGACGCTTCAGGATCGTTAAGATTTCAAGACAGTTTATCAAATGGAAAATTAAAATTTTGCACCAACATTAATTTAATAACAAAGTCTAAGTATATCACAAGGAGCCAATGAGAACTCCAAAAAAACAAACGAACAAGTAAACGTCATCAAGCGCGGGAAAACGCAAGTGGCAACGTTGTGATCAGAGTCTGATTGGTCGAGGAGTTAGCGTGAGTTTTCTGGACTGATCACAGAGCCATGTGAACCAAAACCAGTTCAGTCCCGGATTAATTTCTTCACTGAACTGAAAATTGCTCTTACAAATAAATTATGATTTGTTTTAGGTGAAATGGTTCTACCATGAGTATGTCAGGGTGTGTCCAGAAAACAAAGGCAAAGTACCAGAGTTTCCCAGGTAAAGTGCGGCCATTCAGAGTGTGTGCTTCCCCATGACAACACGACTAATGATAAAATTTTGCTTTTTACAGTTGGTTTGAGCCTTTTGTGTCCCAGTGGCTGACAGAGAACGATGAAGTGTCGATGGAATTTATGATTGGAGCTCTTGAGAGAGACAAAAGAGATGGAGTAAGTAAAAGGCGAATTTAAACCTAGATATCCAGACCAGACATGATATTTAGAACAGACCTCTCTCAACAGATGTCAACAGCAACCGGCGCCCTTCAAACGACTTGTTCACGGTATAAACATAACCTATGAAATAATCAGAATGACTGCATTTTATTGGCGAATCGAAAATGACGTACGTTCCTTACGTCTTACGGCCAATGACATAACGACAATAGTGACAAATCAGATTTCACAAGCGCGAATGAAAACACTCTACTGACAAACAACTCCTCGCGTGACTGCCGCTCGGGTTGACGACAGGTCAGTCACTCCCTCTGACAACAGTCCTTTTAAGTTTATCTCTCACCTGAATGATTAATGATTGATGAATAATTAGACTACACGACTGGAGACGAAATGAAATTGAGAAATGGATACAGTTTCCATTCTTATAAGGATTCTTCCATTTATGGGTGGATTTTGTTTACATAAACCATTGTAAAATTTTTGTTGGTTTATTTTTGTTTCATTTGCAGTTTCCTACGAGCTCTCCTCACACTTTGTTCTCCAATTCAGTGGTAGATATTTTCTGCTCTTTGAATCAAGTAAGTCGTTTTCCCTTCATTTTACATTTCACTGTAGGATTTTGGCAGCCATCAACTCCTTGTTTCTAGTTGTTTAATGAAGGACACTTTGACATTTGGACGTGCACAAAAGCTACCATAGCTTAAGCTTTTCTTCTGAAAAATACATATGATGCACGATCCTCGCAGTGGATAGCGCTATTAAAGCAATAGCGAAAGTCAGACCTGAAAAAAATCAGGCCTGTACGGGATTCGAACCACTGACCTCTGCGATACTAGTGCAGCGCTCTACCAATTGAGCTAACAAGCCAACTGGGAGCAGGCCGTTAAGTTGATTCTTAATAAACCCGTGAAAGTGATAAATGAGATACAATGCAATATATGAAGTTCATATATTGTGTACTGCGGTATCAGATACATATGATGCACGATCCTCGCAGTTGATAGCGCTATCTACTGCGAGGATCGTGCATCATATGTATCTAATACCGCAGTACACAATATATGAACTTCATATATTGCATTGTATCTCTTCTGAAAAATAATCGCTAAAATGTCAATCATTTGTTTGTTTTTTACACATACTTCAGAGTTTTGAGATTGTCAAGAAACTTGACTGCCCAAATCCAGAAATCCAGACACGCTACGTTATCAAGTTCACTGTGGTAAGCTAAACACAAAGATATTAAATCTCAAATGAAAGACCTTTTGACGTTTTGATTGTAAAACAAATTCTCCATGTTAGCTCTGTAGGAAATGTATAGAGAACAGTTTGGAGAATATGTACACTGATGTTATGATGTGAAGGGTATAGCGGTCTTTGTGACGCGCAGTCTAACGTATAGTTCCTTTCTTTATTTGAAGACTGTGCAGAATGTGTTGCTTCAGTATGCTGAGAGGATAATTGGGGAGTTCAGTGTGTGGTGTGACCAGGGAAGAACGGCCTGCATCCTCATGAACAACATCCAACAACTACGAGTGCAGTTGGAGAAACTTTACGAAACTATGGGTGGAGGAGGAAAGGTGATCAATGGTGATATCTGTCTTTTAGTGAGGCAGGAAAGATGAGATGAAAATTTTATTGTAGCTCTTTTTTAGTGGACAGCTGTCAGAAGCCGAAAATGTTCCTGAAAGCGCAGTAGAGAAGTGTTATTACAGAGTTCTTAAACTATTAAAGAATCATCTTTGCTAGTCGTGAATGGAAAAGCGGTCGGTTAAGAAAGCGGCGCTGGAGTTTTGGATTGACCATAAAGCGAAGCAAAGTAAAACTAATGGATCCTAGATTATTTTTTACACAAGATTGAAAATTGCTCTTTCTTTTTTGGAAAACTTTGGCGATATTACTAAAATGCTCGTGCAGGATTTGTGCATTGATGTTCCTTTTCCTTACACAGCTTTCCCCAGAATGCAGCGAGGTATTCAAAGAACTGCAAGTCAAACTTAATCTCACTCTGGATGAACTTTGTGTTTTATTTGTTCGAAGGTAAATATAAATTTACTACTGAACCCTTTAACTCTCAAGATCTGATAGTTAATTCTCCCTTCAAGCTGCTACACATTTCCTTGTAAATTGGTAACGAGAATTTGATGTTAGATCACGATAACTACCTGATAAGTTTGAGTATTCTCATTACCTGTTTGCTGGATGATGTATGGATATTATAGGGAGAAGATACATGTTGATCACTTCTGGGAGGTCGCTCTTGCAACCAAATTCAATGTTTTTTGTTTGTGTGTATGTGTGGGTGTTTTTTTTTTTAAATTTAAGGGTAGCCTTTATACGATTATTTCCTGTTTTTTCCTGCAGCCTCGATTCCACAATACAAGAAAGCGTCAAGGGTGTAGGAAACCTGCTATTCAAGTAAGTAGTCACTCAAAATTTACCTTTCACTGTTTATTTTACTCTTACCATTCACTTTCCATGCCAACTTTGATGTAGTATTTCAGTTCAGACTGTTTTGAAAGACTGATTTTCACTCATTTCTTTCTAACGAATATTATAACCATAAGAATATGTTGTTGACATTTGCAAGTCTATCGGTGAACTTTTTGACATTGCCTGGCTAACGCATACCCTCACATGTACCTTGGTTGTATACCAGTGAGGTGTATAAATCGTATGTCACGTTTAAGCCTTCTTCGATTTCCTCTTTAGGATCAAAAGTACGGGCAACTTTAACCAAGCTTTGCCAAGTACTAAAAACGTTGTCGTTAATGAATCCGAATCAATTCTTCAACCCTTGCTTGGAATTCTTGAAGGAAGGTAGGAAAATATATTAAAATTCTAAAAATGACTTCTATATTGACGAGTTAAAAGACCAAAAAAGGTGAAACCAACTTGAAACAGACTCCGCTCAATATTCAGTCCCCGGTCGTACGAAAGGAGGATAACGATTCCCATTGGTTACAAGGAAATCGCTATCCTGTTAATTAGGCAGTAAGTTTTGTCAACACTTATCCGCTGGATAGCGTCGTCTTCCTTTGAGGAGATGGGCCCAGATAACAACATCTGCGCGCACTTTAACTTGGGTTTTAAAGGTTACTCGCTGTCACCAACAAGTTCTATTTCACCCGGTCGTTCCGACTGCGTACACGCTTGATTTAATAGGTGTTACTTATGCTGACTTTGTTTCTTACAGCTTAGAAATTTTCTACAAATCATGCGAGAAAACAGTATTGAAAAGGGTATTGAAGGTGAGACATTTCATTGTATTTGCACCTCAAGGATAACATTGTTCTCTAGAAGTAAATCACTTGGTTTTTAATGGAGTACCGTCTGGTTCATCTTAATTTTAATCGGATTCATGTAATCTCTTACAGGAACTGTGGAAGCTTGTTATGGTAAACATTGAGAAGACAATAGTCTTGCCTCCTCTTCCAGATATTAAGGTAAAGTTGCTGGTCGACTTATTCGCGGTGAAAGCTGTTGTCATACATTGGATAATTTTCATTTGAAAGTAGATAGTATTCCAGGATTGCTCTAGCTCGTGCCACTTTATCAACCAATAGGATTCTAAATCAAACAAAATCGCGTCTTGGTTCACCACGTTTTCCCGCGCTTTAGACAGGCCACTTATTCTCATGAGTTCCTCGCTTTGTGACATGTCCTATATTTCTCGTTGGTCGTTGTGATGACTTTGGTTTGTGTTTGACGATACCTGTCGAAATGCGCTCTATGTACCTTTTTGTGGAGAAAACATCAAAAAAGGTCTTAGAAGGCAGCTCACATAGGTTTCCAAGCAACTTGAAAACTCTATGGTAGGTAAAAGTTGGTGATGATTAACGTATTTCCTCTCACACAGGAGATGAGTGGAATCAGTAGTCAGTCCGATTCCAGAAACATGAGCCTCAAACAATGTGCCGTGCTGGAAACCGCTCTTTTAAAGATAAAGGTAATCTCATCAAGAATTTATCACTGCGAGTTGGTTTTTATAATCAGCTGCTTTTGTCACTTTTAGTTGATGAGATGAATTATTGATTTCTTCCTCTTTGTTCTTCTATTTCTTTGTAATAAAGGATTATTTCAATGCTTCTGGGAAAGGTTTGAAGAAGGCATTTTTAGACAAGTGCACCAAAATGCATTCTCTGAAGTCAGCCTTGTCCTTGTACTCACAAACCACCGATTCTCTCATCAAGGAGTTTGTGAAGAGCCAGACTTCCCAAGGTAAATATAATTTGTCATTTTCAATTGACTTGATTAGTTGGTGTCCATTCATACTATCTGTTGCACTTCCACGTGTTTTTAGAGGATCCAGGAGTCGATGACCCAGTGGGGGAGGTGTCAGTGCAAGTGGACCTGTTCACCCACCCTGGAACAGGAGATCATAAGGTTACTGTCAAAGGTACTGAGAAATATGGAAATACCAAAACTTGATATGTTTCTATTTTTATGAATTTATTTTGTGATGGAAAGTGTTAAATTTGTCCATTGTGTTGTTGTATTGCAGTTGTTGCTGCCAAAGACCTCAGGTGGCAGTCTCCTGGTGAGTAACTTAGTATTTTAACAGCGATTGGAAAGAAATATAAGGAATGCGAAGAATGTCAGTAATGGTAGTATTATACTAGTAAGTAATGTATGTAAATGTATATTCAAATGAAATAAAATGTCAAAAAACAAAACAGCTACAGTTTCTTTTAAAAATGTTACATTTGCACTGTCACAAAGAGAAAGGAAAGTTCGAAGTTAATGTTGTCCTGGTTTTGTTTTTAGGAATGTTCCGTCCGTTTGTGGAAGTGAACATTGTGGGTCCCAGTCTCAATGGAAAGAAACGGAAGAATTCCACCAGGTCAAAAAACAACAACTGGTCTCCGTTGTACAACGAAACATTTTTCTTGTAAGTTGGAAGGAGAAGGTCTGAGTGCAGGAAGGTTTTAACGGAGAAACCAGGGCAGTTTTCATTGGGGGTGTTAGTTATGTTGGTTTTGCTTTACTTCGCTCTCTGATTGGTCGAGAAAAATTTCCCCCCTCCACCCTCCCTAACATTTGATTTGAAACTCAACCCTCGACGTGATGACTCCCATTTTCCCGCGCTTTACACAGTCTACCTGTTTCTTGAATTCTCATTGGCTCCTAACATCTCCCTCTGATCTCATTAGCCGTTGTGTTTGCTCTCGGATACTGGTTTCGCGCCCCTCAATCGAAAAGCTCTTTATTTGCTTAGCTAACCATTTGTTTGCATTTGTCTCCAGTCACTTGGGCAATGAAGGTGAATTGGATTCGTATGAGCTTCAGATATGTGTAAAGGACTACTGCTTTGCTCGGGCAGACAATCTTGTTGGCATGACAGTGCTTCACTTGAAGAACATTGCTGAGATGGGATCATGTGCATGCACCCCAGCCCTTGGACGCTACGTCCAGATGGATCCCAAAGGTTGGACCATTTTAAAGATTCTGTCACAAAGAATGAACGATGAAGTCGCCCGTGAATTTGTATTGCTCAAAAATAACAGAAGATCGGAGGGTTTTGATTAATTACCGTGAATTTTTCGCTAAATTATCATATTACCTATATTCATATTTATTTAACGTAGATTTGGTTTAAAACGATGTAAATTGAAGTTCAGCGCTATGAATAATTATTCTGTAAGTTTGACATTCGGATGAAAAGAGAAATTTTGCAACTTACTTACATTCTGGCCGCAGCAATTTTTTTGTATAATTTAATATATATAACACAACCGATAAAATGGAAAAAAAATCAATAGATTATCGATTCCTATTATTGAATTCTTCGTTTTCCTTCTTTGAAAAGTCACGATTAGTCAGGTTGAATTGCTCCTGTGTAGAACTTATTTTTGGAAAGTATGGAAGTTAAGTACTATTTGCATAGAGCTAACTTATAATAAACATGCAAAAGGAATTTTTGGCGAATCTTCAAATATTTGATGGTAGTGTAATGTCTTAAACCACAGATATTCAGTGGAATGTATTTAAAATTGTTATTAGAGTGTTGTAAGAAATATACAACTTTTTTTAGAGACATGTTTCGGCATGCTTATGCCATCTTCAATCAATGAGTAACAGAACGTGAGTAATTATATAACAGAAGGGTAGATGAATAAAATATTTACAGTATGATGTAATACAATAGCGGGCACTAATTACAACGTGACACCAAACATGAAAGGTGTGAACTAAAACGCTAGAAAAGTGCTATAATGCTGTAATTGTTTGTTAAGTTCAGGTTTGATCAAAAAGCTTCTTTGAGTTTTAAATCAATTCAGTTGTTACCAGAATCCAGAATACTAAAGCAAGAAAGGGAGTATTTGTTCTTACAAGGAGATGTGTTGAAATGCTTAAAAATATGCGAGTTTTTATGGCTTTCCGTGTGCTCCTTTATCCTAGTAGAGAAGTGGCGACTAGTTTCGCCAATATAACGGGAACTACATCCCGCACAAGAAAATTGATAAACTACCATGGATTTTAGAGCATCAGGAGTACGATCTTTAACACTGAACATGTTCTTAATTTTAAAAGAAGTGAAAACTAGATCAAACCTGAACTTAACAAACAATTACAGCATTATAACACTTTTCTAGCGTTTTAGTTCACACCTTTGATGTTTGGTGTCACGTTGTAATTAGTACCCGCTTTTGTATTACATCATACTGTAAATATTTTATTCATCTACTTGTCTGTTATATAATTACTCACGTTCTGTTACTCATTGATTGAAGATGGCATAAGCATGCCGAAACATGTCTCTCAAAAACGTTGTCTATTTCTTACAATATTTATCATACTTGCTACTACTACGACCTTATTAGAGTGTTGTTGAGATTTAGAGAATTATCCTAACATTTTCTCATTTGTGTAAAGTTTATATGTAGTTTGTTCTGCAGTACTTAGTGCTGATTGTATAAAATTGGAAAAGAAACCCTCGCTCAAAGATACGAAAATGAGTGCCGATAATGATCTGGGAAAGTATTGTTTTTTTTTTTATCACAGTCGCTGATTGATCGACAGATTTCATGACACCCTCTTAGTCAATAATACGTAAAGTAATGGCCAATCGCGACTTTGTTACTCTCGCTTTTAGTTCGCTTTAGGTCGTGGGTTTTTTGCGATGGCTCTCATTCGTAAAGATCTCAAACAAACAGGGGTCGGTTTTGCTTGTCATTTACTGAGCGATACTTTAAAATGAACGTCGTGGGCAGTTGAAGCTTAGGATTTGAAAGGTGTATCAGGTTCTGACAGTAAAATGTTTTAAATTAGGATTAAGATTTAATATTTACTTCAAGAGTACAATCAGCCGTGACTCGTTTGAATCGCGGGCGATCAAGGACAGTGGGAGGGGCACTTGGTTAGGCATGAAATCATCCGAGCGAAAGTTCCCTCCCTCGCGCATGCTCTTACAATTTGGGCTTTAGGTTTCAATCCCCAGAAGTATTCTGCATCGTCAAGTTCGAATTTACAGAAAATTCTGCTACGAACTGCAGTTTGGCAATTTATTGTGCAAGATACGTCATCCATGAAAAGGATGGAACCAACTGAGTCTAGAAAGGAGGTTTTCGTTACTCGCGCAACCACACCTTTGCCATTCCAAAGTTTGGACGTGCAACGTGTTCACACCCTACCGGTCAAACTTTCGACTGTGACGGCTGAAAATTTGTCAACGATTTCAGCGTTCGGCTAGGCGAAGTGCCGTGAGCAGAATATCCAAACACATGAACTTTTACCAGTGGGAAATTTATCTAGTATTGTGGTAACTCAGCTTAAAGCATATATACTCAGTGCTGCAAGCACCAAAACCATTTGATTCAGAATAGAATGAAGTACTGATTGTATATTGAAGTGAATATTTAACAATTAAAAAATAGTACTATGCTCCAAACTTGTGTTTGATATTCTTTAGCTTTCTATATGCTTAACTTGGGTGAGGTTATTATTTCTATAAGGGCACGTTTTTAAGTTGTACAGAAGTGCATTATTTTTGATACTGACAAAATAAAAGAAAGTTACCATAGAGGTTTCCTTTTAGTGAGATTTTGGGTTTGCAAGCAACTCAGTGCATAAAAAAAAGCTAATATTTGCAGAGGCATCACAGACCCCACCTGGCTCCTTGTTCTATTGTTGTTTTGTGGAGTTCAGGTTTGATCATGCAGAAGATAAAGAGGCCAGGGAAAATAAGAGATTTAAAGAGAGGACAGTGAAAAAAACAACCTCGGATTTATCTATACCCTGGCTCCAGAGGTTTCTCTTTTTCTCCCTGTTTACAATCCCTTCAGGCTGCAAAGCAGCGAGATTGGCCGAGCTGCGTAGCAGCGTCTCTTTTTCTCGAATCTTGGCGAATCTTGCTGCTTCGCACCTCAAAAGTAAACAGGGAGAAAAAGGAGAGGAAAAGAGAAACCTCTGGAGCCAGGGTAATTTATCTATGGCCATTAGCTGTTTTCTTGAAGTTTCCTACATTTTGTATGCTATAAATGGGTAGTATAGAATTGCAGAGGGTAGCTTTGAAGGCCTGGAGAACCTCTATGATTTCTGGAAGGTCTGGCTTGCCCAGGCATTTTCTCAAGTATAAAGGCTGATAGTTTCGAAAGAAACTGTTTGGGGCTGCGTCGGTGGGAGTAACGAAATAATTTGGATATATCAACAAAGTTGAAATGGTAAATTGGCCACCGTAATGATTACAAAAGCTTGTAATCATTACGGTGGCCAATTTACCATTTCAACTTTGTTGATATATCCAAATTTTCTCAAGTAAGCACCCTCCCCTCCCCTTCCCCCCCCCCCATAAGTACCTACACCTTCTCCTCCCTCACTAAATAGTAGGGATGTAAGGAAAACCTGAATTGATAACTCTTCAAGCTTCAACTACAGCAAAATCAGCACAGGATAATAATAAGCCCCACCCACTTAATTAAACACCTTCCAGTAAAAGCTGAAATTTAAATGAACACCCAGGCACCTAGTAGAGGAAATGCAGTAGGTTGGGAGTACACACTGACATTTGAATGAAGGCTACAGGCAAGTAACCAGCACACCTCAAGCAGGTAGATCTACTTGTTATCCAGCCATCACTGAAACCCTTGCTGGTGTCTAACTATCCTGACAATATTGTTAGAATTGATTTCACAAAACAGACCTTTCTTGGACAGTGTTCTTTTATTAGAGATAACCTTAACGTGATTGATATTCAATTTCTCTTTGCAATATCAATACAGTACTTAGCATTATTGTTTAAGACTTAATGTAAAATGTAATTAAAAATCACACATTAGACTGCCTAAATGCACCAGAGTGGAATAGTGCAGTTTATGATTGTCACTACATAAAAGATTCATGGTTTACCATTACAATCAAGTTGTCTTGTTCTTGTTGCTCTTGGATTGAGATGTAGGGGCAAAATTGTAGGGACAGTACTAGGAAAACAATTTTCTTCAGACCACAAGGGGCCACTTGTCCAAAGGGAGAATAAATATCTATCCAGCAGATGGGTGTCAGAAAAACATACTGCACCATCCACCTGACAGGGATTTATTCATTGGATAGTTTTAACCAGCCATCCAACAACTGGGGCCAGAAAATGTTATGGATATCAAGGCCCTGAGATGTTTAAGGAAAGGCTAAAATGATGAGAACCCATAGGAAGTTGGAAGGAGCCTAACATCAAAATAACAGGGGTTTAGGAAATCGGGGGAAATATAATTCATTGTGACACCCTGATGCAAGTTCAAAACAATGCCATATTTATAGGAGACAAGTGTGAGGTGTGAGAAACCATGACTGACCTGTAACACTTCCATCATTACTAATTATTATGTTCACTTTGAAAATAAATATCTAGTATGTGACAGTTCTGATTCACTGTTGATTACACCATAAAGGAATTTCCAATCAAAGATTGAGTCTTCAACCTCATAAGGGTGACATATTTTTACAAAGACATGTTGACGTTCATGGGTGGTAAAAATCTAATCATTTTACTCAGATTGAACTGTGTCTAGTCAGGTGGGCTGTATTCCTCGTCATAATTCAATCTTTTTGCCTTCCTTGATGGATTAAGTTCTGTGGTTTCAGGAAGATCAGCGCTATCGACATCACGTTTTTTGCCAGATTGGGTGTTCTAAAAAACAAAACAAAACATGTTGTCATAATGACCTGAAAGAACCATAAGCATGAACTTCACAAAGAAAACTTGTTTTCTCAAAAAATTTTTATTTCCTGAAAGGAGAGACATTGTTTTTGGTAAAACAGTATTTGAAGAAAAATATTTGTAGGAACAATATACTATTAAATTGGATTCCAATCAATAGGAGACATTAGAAAGATATTGGACAGAGAAGCAAAGTTTGGGCAGCTGACCGGTTGGACAGGTTTTTTTACAGTACAAAATGACCCTTTATACAATATTGCAGGACATTTGTACTCTATTCACGCATTATTTGTACTCTACTTTGGGCGGTTGTGTAATAAGAGGGGTACTACTGGTGGTAAATTTTGCTCGTTAACAACTAAACAGGAGAACACTGAAGACACCAACATCACTTGAATGTATTTTTACAAAAGAAAATTATCCTACTTTGACTTCCCATTGCTGGTGTAGATATCTCAATAGAATATTTGCTTTATCTGTGACAATTACTAAAATAAAACAGAACAAAAACTAGTACCATAATCATTCCCCTTTAAGCAAAAATATCACTATGGATGTTCATCTCAAAATATGGCTGTGATAATGGACAGGTCCTTATTAATAACAATGTGGCATGGGTACCACCCCTCCCACTTGAAGTTTCTAATGTTGTTGTAAATTAGGGAGTTTAAGAAAACCACAATGGTAGTGGGCAAGGGGAAAGTCACCAAACAAAAAGTTTTATAAGTAGAACAATGGCTATGTAAATGCATAAATTTTTACAAATTTCATCATGACCACTTCAAAACATTAATATGAATTAAACAAACTTTGCTTCGTCTGGAGAACGTAAATGAGGATGGCCAAATTATATCTCTAACTTCAAGATAGTTTTGACCATGAGAATGAACTAAATGACTTTAGAGTATCCCAAGATTTGTAGGTAAAATATAAGTTTAGTTTTTAACCAAAATGGTCCACAGCATCACCGTTCTCGTTTCTTTAACTCCCTATTATTCATTGTGCTGCTGCTGCTGCTGCTGCTGGTGATCTTATTGGTAATAATGATTATGATCACATTGAGGGATAATAATAATATGCAACAGGGGGAGGGGGTGGAAGAAGGGGTGGAAGAAGGGGTGGGTGGTAATATCAATGAAGCCCACACATACACTGGATGGGTAAAATGAGACAAGAGCGCCCAAAAGTTTGAGGTGTTGTATCTCAGTGTACACCAAGAAGCAATTTTCCCTGTCCTGTTCAAGATCTAATGCAACAGCAAAGTATGAGCAACAAGTTAAAACAATGTTTTCATGGGAACAATGGCCTCTCATGTATTGTACCTTGTTCAGCTGCTCCATCTTCTTTAGTTGGCAAGTAAACAACAGGCCTACGGTTCTGACGAAAAAAAAAAAAATACGTCCACTACGATTTTGATCGATCACGTATTGCAAAAAAATCATTTTTTATGTAATACAATAAAAATAAGTAATTACTAGCAAGTCAGAATTTTTACAAATTTACAAACAAATTAAAAGAGGCAACATTGTTTTAATGGGCAGTATTAGGCTATCAAATATCGTTCAACGCAGTCATTAAATGAGATGTTAAACAGATGACAAGAATAAAGAAGAAATAAAAAAAGTCAAGAATCTGAAACATGGTTTTTGTTTCCATCAAAAAATTTACGTGTATTTTGTTGCATTTGTTAACGTAACTTGTCGTTGCCTACTTCAGACTTAGCTTGCGCATCTCAGTCAAACTTTTGTTATAAAATATAAAATGCAGTCATTTTTCTTGAAGATTTGCCACTGAAGAAACAAAATATGGGGCTGTCGTAAAGAAAGAGAAGTTCATTTCAAGCAATTAAAATTCAACAAGTAACGAGGTTTACACCTACCGTGGGTTTGGAACTAGAATCTGTGCAATATTTTGAAAAATTGCGCTGATTAAAGGAAGGTAGTTCCTTCAGGAGGTCGCCCTAAACAAAAATGAACGAATTTCTTCAGATACAGGCTTACAGGCAAATCAGAATTGACAGAATATGTAGTTACATACCATGTTGTCTACGCGAAATTTCCAGTATGAACTTACTAAAATATATGCGCAATTTTATTTATAGATTTATTTTAACGCGCATCATCTTTGAAAGTCAATTGTGTTGTCGAATCGCGGGCGTAAATTTAGGTATCCAGGCAACACTGAAGAAAGCAAAATGGCGAACGTTAGTTCACCAAACCTAAGTAATGAGCCCGAAAGACCTGTCATAGAGTCCTCCGATTCGTCTGCTGCAGAGCTGCAAAAGAGGATTTCAGATTCTTTTGATATATTTGATCACGAATCTAACAAAACTGTCGACGTTAGGTGAGAAAGTAATAATAATATTTCGCTTCTGACGAATTCATTTGGCAAATTTATTTTTCTAAATATCCAGCTGTGATCTTGTACATTTTAAGAGAGGTTGGGACGATTGTAAGATCACTGAGGTGTTGTCCTACTGAAGGAGAGCTTCATGACATTTTAGCTGAGGTATGTGAAGCATTGGTGTTTTGTTTTGTCTTTTTTTGTTTTATTTTTTTTTTTAATTCTTTTGTCAGGAGTAAGTTTCATTTTAGTGAGAGTGATTAGTTAATGAAAATAGTCTGAATGTGTTTTCTCAGTTGAGTGATGTCAAGGTTCTATACATTTTCTTTATAGGTGGAAGAGGAAGAACCAACAGGATACATAAGATTTGAAAAATTTGAACCTGTTATGTTAAAAACTCTTCTGGAAAGAAGGTAAGGAATGTTCTAAAATTGCTAGGGGTGTCATGTCTATTCTAACTCTTGAAATGAACATGTTCCTCTTCCCATGAGGGAAAAAAGAAGATGCCTCTTTATGGCTTGGTCCACACCCAATTTAATCATCATTTAATTTTTCTTAGATACAAACCAGCACCTGAAGACCAAATAATGAAAGCATTTGAAGTTCTAGATCAGGAAAACAAAGGCTACCTTACCACAGAAGAACTTACAAAATATATGACTGAAGAAGGTATGCAGAGTGTTAAAATGGAAGTAGTAGTTGGAACATTACGGTATGCTATGCCTGTTATCTCGCAGATAGCAAGAGTGTACACAAAATTCTCCTGTTTGGGAGGTGAAATGGAGTTGTGCACTTGAGTCTTACTCGTGATTGGGAAATCATTAGGTTGTACATTATTAATAATCCTTGTTTGTGCCTTTTTGGCTTTGAGGGCACACATGGTCAGATGCACCTTATGACCCCGTCCCCCCTCCCCTCAGTTGGTAGTAGCAACCAATTAGTACCCAAGAGGGAAGGGTTCAAATCCTGTTGATTGAAGCCTGAGTTTTTTCAAACTTCTTTCTGAAATTCTGTAATAGCAGGGCTCCCACATGCACCAAGCACACATGGGGCAGAGCCCCATACCCATCGAATATGGTCAACCTCTTTTTGTTTGGTTGTCACGTGACTGACCAAGCGTACATTCGTATGTACGTGCCTAAGGGAGGGGTGACTCAGGTGAGTCTTGGCAAATGCACATCTTTTATGTTATCACTAACATTACGAACTTGGGAGCTCCTCTTTTAGGCTTGGCTAAATCTATATATTAGTCTTGTAATGACAGTCATGTGAGGACCATTTCTTTACTTGTTGGTTGGAGAAGTGTTTAAGGACTTGGGTTATCCTTTACATTTACAACAGGTGAACCTTTCACACAAGAGGAAATAGAAGAAATGCTTTCTGCTGCTGTTGACCCAGATAAAGGGATTATATTTTACAAGGATTTTGTTTCAATGATGGTAGTAGAAGACTTGTAACTGGATAGAATCACAGAAATTTTATTCTTCTCTGCATTGGTGCTTATTTCTGTGTCAGTTTTGTAAATAAATAGAAACCGGAGTTAAGCACCGGCCTAATGGGCCACTAGGCTCGTAAACAGACTTTACCTTTGTAAATAATTATAACTTGGAATTAATTTATGGTCTGATACCAAAAATCCTTTCCAAGTTTTTCACCTGAACATGCAATGGCAATAAATGTTAAATTGAATGATCCATGCCAGTATACATAGCTTAGACAACACAGTTTCAGCTTTTTTTTAAGTATAAATGATACCAAAAGAATTTTGTCTTGAATGAAAGGAAAATGTAGCTCTACTACAAGATACATTTTAATCTGATTATGGTACTTAAGTTGTGTATATATATTTTGAATTTGTATTAAAAGTTACACTTTCATTTACATTTTTGTTTTGCTGTTTTTTGGGAAAAACATGCCATTTCTTCACCGGACAATTTTCAACTGTTATTCAGACCCCCGACTCCAACCTATTTATGTGTCGGTCAATTCTCAGTTTCAAAATACGAAAACACGGCGAAGAATAATAATTATTTCTGCCAAAGACAATTTCCCCTCTTTCTTTTCTTGTAGTTGTCACGTTTTTTATGAGCATTGCGTGACAATTGCGACAGTTTTGTCCGTTTGGCGCTCAAACATGGCCGCTGGGGTTGGAGACGAATTCAAGGCATTACTCACAGAAGCTTTGATCAATCCACAAATTTATAACAGCTATAGCATGGAACAATTTAAACAACTCTTTCCAAGAAAATACCGGTACGTTTTGTTTTGAATAACCTTGGTTAAATCGCATAACTATTAAGAAGAGATGTGTAATATCTTCCCTTTGTTTTGTGTCAGGGACCATAAAGATGTGAAGGTTTTGTACGAAGCCTATCAAAGAAAGCGAATACAAACAAGAGATAGAGTCCAGATGAATGTAAGATCGTTTTGTAGGCAACGTGATCAACAGGTGAAATACCCAGTTATTGTCCTTACAAGTTTGTTTACGTTCAGTTCTCAAACCCTCTTCCATCCTCTCCTATAATGTAATGAAACGATTTCTAAAAACATCCCGCTAAAAGCTTTGTACGTTGTTATGTTATGCTGTTATTTATTTTGTCAGGACGATGCAAGTGACAGTAAACGTGAGGGTGACATATTGGAATTAGAACAAAGAGAAGTGGTCCTGCAGGATGTATGTGAAATACAGAAAATTGTTTTTATCTTCGCAAGTCTCGGTGATGTCTCAGCTCGGTGATCATCGTACATTTGAACGATAGTTTTATAGCTTTTTATCAGGAAATTGTGAAATTAGTGGGTAGACTAGGTAATACCACAGCAAGCTTGTTTTTCTCCTTCTTAACATCAGTACGCATATTCTCCATACTGTTCTGAAAAGATTTCCTAAGCTTCTTAAGTTCATTTACCTCAATATTTGATTCAGGGGTGATGTTTTAGGAGAAATTAGATGTTAGTCACTCTTTCGGACTCAAAGGGTTAATTTTAGAACTGAATTTTTTTTATTTTTACATCATTCCAGGAAATAAATTCAATGCAACAATATATTGATGAGATTCAAGACAAACTCGGGAGGTGAAAATACTTGTTACGTGTTTTTTTATGTGTTTATGTACTTCCTTGTTGTCTAAATTTTCTCAAGACCTTTTACATAACCAGTTTTATTTATTTATTTTTTCCAGTTGTGCAGATGCCTTGGAAAAAAGAAACTTGTTCTTTTCTGGCTTGCACACAACAGATTTTGATATCGGCAAATTTAACAATAAAAATTTGCAAAACACTGACACATAACTCTAAAAGGTTTCTAAAAAACATTCCTATAAGAAGAAAGACAAATGCCACTGGTTTGTAAAAAAGGGAACTGTTTGAACAAATCACTTTTGCAAATATTCCTTGTCAATGACAAATAAAATAGAGAAATAATTTTTAATCTACTTCTACACTACCATCCTATTTACAATGTATAATAATTGTTTACACTGAAGATTTGATATACATCACTTCTTTTTAGTTATCTTTTTAAAACTGCCACTTTCCATGCATGTGGTTGATATATTGAGTTAACGTGCATGTTCATGAAAATTAGAAAATGTTTAAGATTAAAAAAAAGACAACTGTTATCATAACTTTTTGGTAAATATGCGATATTGTCCTAGAAGAGCAAGATATCCTCAATACATTTATGCAGAAAGAAATTAAAGAAGAGTAAATTTGTCAGCCATTGGTTATCAATTAAATAAAAGATTAAGAAGCTCAAGGCATGAATTAATGAAAGATCTAATCCTGATCTCCCAAGGCACTCAAACTTGTAACTGCTACTCAACTGATTAGTCCAAAATCTGAGTGTTCAATTCCTTAATGGGATCTAGAATTTTTCATTTCTGACAAATGTTAACACTGAATTTAAGATTTTTATTGACAATATGTAAATAAATTTGTTCCCTAAAATATTTAATATATAAACCCCAAAAGAATCTGTTTTCTTGATAAATACAAGTTGCACTAATCTGTGTGCATGCCTGTTCTTTAAAATTTGAATCATAAGCCATGAAATTGTTGTTGAGGATTGCTCTGAATCCTTTGTTCCCCAAGAGCTGGTAATTGTTGAATTCCACTTCTTTTCCGTCCTTGTACACCACTAAGATTTGGGAAGGACTAAAAGAAACAACAACAACAAAAGTGAAACAACATGTCAACCTGGACATGAATGTTGCTTTCAAGTTCTCTCCCCTAATTCTCAAATTTGCAAGCATCTGACGTTTCTTGTTTATATCTGAATGAATTTCATTCTTCTTGAAGTCCTAGCCCTTGAGTGTAGTGTAGTAAGAAAGGTCAATGTTGAGGACTTTACTGAAAAGAACACTTTACTTTGTTCCTTCAGTGTCCATCTTTGAAAGGTTCAATGTCAACTCATCATTTAAGTAACCTACCAATCATTGGAACTCAATTACTCATCATAAACAACCCCAATGACACTACCTTTACTACTTACGTTGTCATGAGCAAGGTTAGAGGACGTTTTCCTTCGGTTTGGATCAACAATGACAGGCTTATGATCAGTAAACATTCGATTGAAACTCATTTCCCTGTTGCTCAGCTCCAGTCGATAACGCTGTACCTCTCTCCTGAGACGTTCAAGCTCGTCATCTCTCTATAGTGAATGCAGACCAAACCCCCATAAGTTCAAATTTGTTCCTCCTTTGTAACAATTGAAAAATGTTTTTTTAACCCCCTCCCCAACAGTAGGGGTCAGACACATAAAGCTGAGATCAGTCCATCTCTTGAAAATAAATGAGAGGAAATTTTTTCAAGGTTGATTTTGAAGTTTCCTTCACCCTTTTGTCCAGATGTCATTAAATCCTAAATTCCATGGCTTTGAGCTTAGGTTAAGAAAACAAGAAACGAATTCATCAAAACATGTAAGAACAATAGGAAATAGTAATCTAGAGAGAGAAAGTAGTAGAAGGAAATATTTTCATCAACATTGTTTTAAAATGGCAGTGTGACCAAGACTGGAAATCCAACAAACCAATATTTTCTCATAAATGATGTTATAATAAAACTGCAAAGTTAACCCTTTCCTCCCATGATCTCATCAAGAATTCTCCTTGCCACCTGTCATACAGTTCTTATGATGTTGGTTTGGAGAATTTGGTATTAGATCAACTCATAATCTCAACGAATAAGAGGGTTAAACAAAGCTCTCAACTTAACATACATCAATTGGTGATGGTCGAGGTACTTCAGGACTTCCTTTGGTCACTGATCTTGGTGATCTCTTTGATTCCTTTCTTTTGTTTCTCTCATCAATATATTGTTGAATTTTAAGTTCCAACTGTTGCTTTTCATCCTCAAGCTCCTTTACTTGATGACTCAACTGTTTATTTTTCCATTCAAGTTTGTCAGCTCTTATTTGGTCTTCTTGCTGCTGTTTGGTGTATTCTGTAATTTTCTGGCCCAGTCTCTCAATTTCATCCTGCCAGTCCCCTTGTAAGCCATCAACACTTGCTTCAAGCCTCTGCTTTTTTTCCAATACATCCTTTAATTCATCCTCCAATGTTTTTAATTTCGACTGAAGATTATCTACTTGATTTTGGCTTTTCTTTATCTTGTCATTTTTAACCTTGATTTTTTCTTTCAAGTTACTGTTATCCTTCTTTACATTTTCTAGTTCACCTGACAAATGATCATCCCTAGAGTTTGACACGTCCATAAGGCTTTCTTTTAGTTGTACTATTTGTTTTTCGGCAATTGTTAAAAGCTGATCCTTATGCCCCAACTGTGCATTTAATTCCTCCTCCCTATTTTGTAGATCTTGGATCTGCTGTTTGTTTTTCTCAATCTCTGTATTTTTCAAGTCCAACAAAACACGGTATTTTTCAAGTTCATCCAGTTGGCCCTCCAACCACGAAATTTTTCCTTTTGCTTCTTCAAGAATAACACTTATCTCATGTTCGTATGCAGTTTTCAATGATTCTACTTCAATCTCACGCTCGTGATTTCTCGTAAACAACAAGTGAATGACCATCGTGAGTTCAGCTATCTTGCGTGATAGTTTTCCCTTCAAGTCGGGTTCACGATCTTTATCCCGGTGGTGAGCCATTTTGGTTTATTTGTAGACGGCCACACAGATGAGAACAAGACTCTCGAAACAGATGATATTTGTACGATATGACATCAAATTATTTCAATCGTGCAAATTAAGCTTATGCCCAAAATATCGACTTCATCACCTGAGTTCAAATTGGCGAAGGTTGTGTCTGATAAGGAAGAAATCCATAATATCTCTATTTCCACGTCGAAGGTGTACTGTAGCGTGAAACGCGACTCATACTCCGACCACAGCGACAGCTGGTTGACAAGCTGCCCTTTCGGTCTCCGTTTTAAACTGGACTAAATCGATCATGTCGAGCTGGTGCACCAACAATTTTAACTTTTTAACGTCGCTCCAATAATCTTCTGGCAATTCTATTGCGCGTGCTGTTGATCTCTCGTTAGCGATCTGTTGAAAAAGATCAACTGGATCGTTTGAAGTTTCACAGCTTGTGTCCTTTGAAAAACAGACCAAAGTGTTGATTAATAAATTCAAGATAGAGCAATGAACCAACATATGTTGCTAAGACGAAGAGAGGTAGGATTTGGCTTCATTTGCATGACAATTGCCCAAAGTTGGCCTGTTGTATGGACGTAAATAATAGGTCCAGTTATCTATTCGTTCACATAAATCCACCGTCTCGGCAACGAAAGTCAGCTGCCCGCTCTGTTTACACAAGAGTTGATGAGTTTTCAATTCAGAAATTAACCGTCTTTGTCCGCCATGTTGGACGACCGGCGTCGCAAGCCTGGTTCTAGTTGTCTGGGTAAACAGTGATGAATGGGAGTGAAGAGGGTCAGGGGAGAGAAACCGTAACATTGGAAGGTTATGTCTCAAATGGAAGAGAAAGGGTATGACGGTAAGAAATGTTAGGGAGCGACTCTGGATATGAATCAACACCTTAAAAAGAATTAGAAGAAACTGTGAAAAATGATGTAAAAGTAGAAGAATGTAAAGAACCGTCAAAATACCGAGGAATTAAAAAAATAGTCAAAAATTATTGTTAAATAGTACTTGAGTACTTGTAAAATTATTAACTTGAATTCACTTCTTTCTGTTACTTAAGGGTGAAAAATAATCACAGGGTAGCGAATTGTCTAGCCGCGAGAAGAGTGGAAATAGCAATGAAGGTCTCGAAGAGTTGCTTACACAACGTGGTAACCAATATTTTTGAAAAATGGCGGAATTTTGTGAATTCATCGATGTGTTGTTTTCAAAGTATTGCAGCCACAGATAGCGAGTAAATAACTTTATGGTCAGTTTATATGGTGTAAATGGGGCTGAGTGACGGCATTTTAGTAGTTGTCTCGGTTCTTGAAGGTACGTTCGAAATAAAATCCTTCAAATATCGTCCAGCTTCAGGTTAAATTTGCTAATTATTTATTATGCGGACATTTTGTGATACATTCAGGGAGAAGATTTCCTAAAAGACCACGACACAAGATCATTATCGAAACAAAGTTTGATGGAGAGACTCTGACTACAGATCCCATTGATCATGTGGAAACCCCCGAGTTCACTACAGAACTTGCCTGGGAATTGAACAAAAAGTCTTTGCACCAGCATCGCTTGCAGAGAACACCCATTAAAATTCAGGTGAAATATGTGCAACACATGTGAATTGTATTTTTTCGGGCTAACAGATTATCAAAAAATTTTTGTGGCACTTTTTTACTTCTGAGAGTTCGATGGTAAGAAATGAAGGCAAGATTTCCATGTAGCCCCATACTATTCTAAAACAGAACCGTTGTCTCAAAGATAATCCTTTGTTTTGCTGTTGTTTTCCTCTATCCAAGTTCTGTGGCATATTGAAGTATGATGGGCAACTTCTTCATCGCAAAAGTAACATTACTTGATTTGTTAGATATGTTCTGACTTACCTATACTGATTTTAAAAATATTTCTAAATTCCCTTGTGATCTGCTTTTGGACAGTGTTATGCTCTGGATACTCTGTCATCTCAAAAGGAAGCTGTTGGTTATGTGATCTTAGATTTGCGGACAGCACAACAAAAACCAGCGGTAAGAATTCAATGTCATTCGATTACTGGCTGATGGAAAGAATAACATTTAGAGCTTAAAAAATTACATGGAAAATGATGGTTTAGAGAATGCAATTTTATGAGCATGTTGAAGAAAAAAATTACCATTTTTTGTTCCAGAGGGCACAATGGTATTCCCTGCTGAGCACAAAGTACCAAAGAATGAAACCAGAGTTAAAGCTGATGTTGTCATTAGAAGATGACATTCAGTCTAAACAGACTGAGCAACAGTCACAACAAGATGACAGTAAGTCAAAGAAAAAGAATGAGAAACTATTTGTTTGACTAGAGATGAGGTTGAACTGTAATAGATAAATCCTTTCCCATGTAACAAAAAACCTCAATGTCATGAACAATATTTTTTAGCCTAATTCAGAAATGTCTTACTCTTTGTTACCCTTCAATATTGGTAGCTCACTTCTAAATATCATTCAGTTGCAGTGTTGTCGAGAAGGATAAACTTGGAATTATTGTTTTACCACTTGGCCATTTTATTTACCATTAAGAATTAAAGGGATGTCACAATCAATGAATATAAAACATTTATTACTAACCAGAATTTTGTTTTTCTTTAAGCCTGTCTACATCTACCACAAAATACCAATAAGACATAAATTTCTCCAAGTTTGAAATAGACCTGCATGCGTTTAACATGTTGCTTTAGTATTCATCTTATGAAAACTGTTTTTATTATTGACATTCAATTATCTATATATGACATATATTTGTGACTAATTAGCCAGTTTTTTCAGTCACTTGACATTTTTATTCTTTTTGCCTTCTAAAGGGCAGCACCCAAGACCTTCTCCACCAAGAAAACCAGCATCTGATGGGATACAGTGCATGCTGAATGAAGATCAAGGATATTATGAAATTGGGCCACAACATGAAGATGACAGGATTTTTATTTTGTCGGTCACAATTGGACTTGCCTCTAATTTAGCTAAGGTAGCTTTGCTAAATTTTAATATTTTACATTTTTATCAAGAGTCTTAATTAAATGGTGCCCTTAATTCTCTAAATGTCATTTAATTATGACTCACAGTACTTAGTTATCACGAGACAACTAGATAACTGGTAAGTTGTGCCTATATCCCTTGATTTGCAGTTGCATCACTGGTTACCACCCCTTTGCATTACAGAGTCAGGTTGTCTGAATAGTAAATGTGGACATTACTTCCTATACATATTTACATGTACTGGTGAATTATCTTTGGCAGTGCCACTCTCGCAATATAGATCCTTATCTGGTATCCAGTCACGTTATGAATGCTAAAATGTTGTGGACTTGAACAAGGTGCAGCCAAGTGTGTCCGCAACAAAATTTGACCACTGTGATGATGATTATCATTGTTGATAAGAGTACAGACCACGGTAAACCACTGTCAATTTATTTATATTGCAATATTGACATCTTTCAGTGCATGAGGGGTTGCATGACATGTTGATGCAAGTAGCATTGTCTGTATTCTTATTGACAAGCAAATTGAACAATCAGATTGCAACATTACTGCCAATTATGGTTTAAAATGACATTTCCTTAATCAGTTTGCACTATTTAACATCGATTGTAGTTTTATAATAAGTTAATAACTTTTTCCCTCCAGTTGGTACCATCTAGGTTTGCCTTGCCTGATCCAAACCTTGGTGGGGGATTTTATTTTTATTACTCATTGTTAAGCAATGATGTGACCAATGAAGTCTTTCATGATCTTCTTCAACCAAACTTTCCTGCTGAGCGAGCTTCAGTAAGAATCAGAAGTAACTTGGAACTTCTCAGAACATTTTTCACCCAACATTCAGGACTGGAGGTACATTTAAAATTGTTTTGATTCCTGAGATTATAATGATGATTAAGCATTTCTTTTAATGATATCATTATGGAAATATCTAATTTTTCTTGATGAAAACCCAACATGCCACACTGTAACATGCTAAAAAGTTTTTACTTTGATTTTGGCTCTTCATTTTTGACTGAAAGGAGATTGTTTTCAATCTACAAATGAATGGATTGCTAACAAGACTAGTATCACAAAGATGTTATAATGAAATAAAAGAAAACCCAAAATTTTATTCCTGTACAAATTGATAACAGTCGGAGCAATTTCTTACAGATCTATCTGTGCTGTGGGGACCAGTCCTTAGGCAAAGCTGCAGTCTCTTTTCAAGGCCTTCTCAATGAGCAACAAAATTTAGCCACCCCAGCTGTAATTGAAGGTTTATTTCCGTTAATTGCACCTGGTCATAGTCACCAATCCTCAGGCGTAGTAGATGACTCTGAGCCAGGAGTAGGTGTGTCTGTGTCTTTAAGACTAGAGCCACAGGAGACAATTGGGAATGTTGCCAGTGCCCCCTCGCCAATTGTTGCTGCAGGTGGAATGGGAAGACAGGTAAACATTGTCTGCAGGTTAATGATAATGACAATAAAGATATTGATGATGATGATATTCCTACAGCCAATGTTTGCATAATGTTTTGTGACCAACCATGGTTTTAAATTATATTTCCAGAGGGTACCTGAAGTAGACAACCTCCCATATGGAAGCAAATCTCCTGCTAAACAGCTTTCAAGCTCCCCTTCAAGAGGAAGACAGAGAGAGCCTGGGAGAGGGTCAGAGACAGAGATTGCTGGGGAGCACCCTAAGGGTACACCACCTCGACCACAATCCAGTACTCCACACAGTGATCCTGAAAAACCAGGGCTAGGAGGTGGGGTCCCTGTAGGGGTACGAAAGGTACACGTTTAGTGCTTCTGTTAATTCATTCTTCAGTTCACAAGCAGAGTTGAATCTAAACCAGTTTCAAAAACGAATTTCATTTCTTACAGGAATCTCCTTCAAAAAAGTCAAAGAAGACAGCCCAGGCTCCTCAGTCACAAATACCAGCCCCAGGCCCCTTCAGCACTGTTCCTTTACTTGGTACCAGGCTACCAATTGATCCAGGAGCACACCACTTCTGTTTTTCTATTGACCTGCGCAGTATTTCCAATTTTGATGTAACATCTCCTGTTAACTGTTTCCTCAGGTTTGTCTGTTAATATTGGCCTAGTTTGTACTAAGAAAATCGTAACTAATGGAGTGAATACTACGTTTATTCTTGTACCAGGTACACATATCCCTTCTTTGGCAGTGCTGCACCTGTAATGACTAGTCCCCCGGTGCAAGTCCAACGCAACATGGAAGTTCTTCTACCAAAATCATTTTGTGCCTTTGACTTTGCGTCGTCGCCAGTACTTCTTCAACAGACTCTCACAAGGTTAGCAAAAATGTTTTAGCTCGATAAATTTAAGTTTGTAGTCGTGCGCTTTTTTTGGCTGAGTGTCGGTAAAACAAAGCTAATTTAAAAGTAATTACACTGACCAATCAGGGGAGAGATTAACATGACAAGGAGTATATGAGAACTCAATGAGTGCTCACGTGACCGAATTGAAGCGCGGGAAAACGCGATCACATGATCACATGGGAATTGGTTCTAGTTTTGCAGACAGCACTTGTGTTCCAGATAAATCACTATGTGTAGTAAATCAGTCAGTTCAGTCCTAGATTACTTACGTATCTCAATTTGTTTTTGTTTAACCGTAGAGTTCCCCTCATTATTGAGGTGTGGCATAAAGACAGCATGGCTGGAAATCTTCTGATTGGGGTTTCCAGTATGTCATTAGCCTCTGTCTTAAGTGCAAATAAAGTTCAAGTCTTGTCGCAGGTGAGAGTCAAGTTGAAATTCTTTGATAGACAATCGGTTCGTGCTTCATCGAGTCATGATGCACCAGCACCCTTTTCAAAGCGCATAGCGAAAATACCGTATGTGGTTTCTTGAGTGCTTTCAATTGAAAAAAAAGTGGGGACGAGTGATCTGACACATTTATTTCTCACCGTGACTGTTGTTGCTAAATTTTTTGCATTTGTCATATTATTATTTCACGTGTCAAGGGCAAAGAAGTGACCGGCCACAGGCAAATTTACAACGAGAGGGTGTTGATCTTTACTTCGGAAAAGTAAGTACGACGATTTTGTAGACTCGATAGATACTAACAGAGTTGATACTGATAAAAGCTCTCTTTATTCACCGTTAACTTAGTTACTCGTGATATTTGAGGTTGTAGTAGATATACCAGTGTGAGAGGCTGGGAGAAGTGATTTTCCAATAACCTCATTTTCGTGCCAGAACCTCCGCAGACCTTTCGCACGCTCACAACCATCGTAAAAATTAGAATAGTGTTTTGTTTTGTTTGTTCGTTTGATTTTTTTTTTAATCTTCATTTAACGAGGTTAAAAAATGAACCTTTTTTTCTAGGCCTGCTCGGAGGATCGGTGAGCTTCATGTGGTTCTCGGTTTAGAGGACATGGGTCCAGTGAATATACAGCGCTTAATGGAGGCAAACGAGGTAAGATTAAGAAAAGGGTGGGGGTGGGTGGGTGGGTGGGTGGCTTCTACGGAGACAGGAGGGTGAGGAAGTTTATGACTGAAACTCAGCAGGACGAAAATCCTACAAAGATATGATGTAGAACTCTTAAAGGATGCGAATTAGGTGTGATCAGAAAGAACTAAGCTTCGTGAAAATCAAAATGAAATTTGTTTAACGAACGTTTTCCTTTTTCATATTTTAGTACAGTCTTTCCTCTTCACTTGAAAGCAGCCAGACATCTAGTGCCATTCCTCTCTCTGAGCCGCAGCGTGTTCCACCCGCTCAGCCCAAGCCTCCTCCTGTTACCGACCCACGTGATACAGCAGAGTACAAGACCGCCCTAGAACTGGAACTTTGGAAAGAGCAACAGGAAGAGATGTTTCAAGCACAGGTGAAGCTCAACTTTGTGATGGAAGAATGGTGCTCTAGCTGAAGAACCTTTGACGAGGAATGAATAAGACCATTGTCAAACTGATTTCCTATGATATCCTGTAAAGTGTACGACGCCCTTATCTTTTTCCATAAAAACACTATTGAATAGAGTAAACAAAAGTAAGCCGTTGAGTCAATGGTCTGATTTGTTTTTTTATATTTTGCCAAGATAAAGAAATATGATAATGCTACCTATTAGCACTAGGGGATTTTTCATCCCCTAATAAAGAGAGCTTGTAAAATTGCTTCCTCTGTCTGTCTTTAATATCTTTCCTTTCTGCCAAAACAGATGCAAGATCGAGAAAACTCGCACATGAAAGCTCTTGCTGAGGAATGGAAAAGACGCGACAAAGAGCGTGAACTGATGGTTAAGAAAAAGGTGGAGCAGAAACCTCATTTTGTTAATTTAGAAATCTGTTTTTGTGTTTGATATATAGCTTGTTGGGATGACTTTTGAAATTTATTTTTCTCAATGAAATTTTTAGCTGGAAGAATATTCAAGATTGGAAGACAAGATCAAACAGTCCATCGCTGACCTGGAAAGGCGAGAAAAACTGCTGTCCACAAATGAGGCTCAGGTTTGTGAGAGAGTTTGCAAGACGATTGTAAGATTCTGCCTTCATCTCATGTGAATATTGCTTCACTTTTGTTTTAAAAGCTTTCAAAAAAACGTAAGACTCAACTTTTGTCTGCTAATACTGGGTTTATGGATCATATGATGCAATCTTTAAGTACACGGAACTCGATAACAAAGCAAAAGTAAGCGGGACTTGTCAGAATGGGAAGCATTAGACGTCTACCGCTTTGGATCGCCACGAAATAGTTGATGGGCAACATTTTTAAAATTCAATATAATGGTTCCGTAGGTGATGCACATGAAGATAGAACTAGAACGAGAACACGAACGAAGGACGACAGAAATGAGAGAAGCTGCGCGGAGACTGAAAGATGACTGCTCACATCAAGTAGAAATGGAGAGGTTTCGTGATACTATTGATTGATGTTTAACCATTGCTTTGAGCCGGCATTGCTGTACAGCGTATTTTTGATAAGAGTGCTACATGCTCGAAGCGTGTTTTCGGATGGAATGGAGGGGGGGGGGATGCATCGAGTTTTCATCGTTGTAAGTGCAGTTGACATTGTTGTTGTTAGAGGTCATAGTATTTTGCTTCCCCCTGAGACCTTCAAAAAATCTCTGTTTGTTCCTTCCCTGAAAAAATGCCATTTCACTCCGAGTGTTTAGTGAAAGATGCTTTAAGAGTTGAAACTTCTATGGTTAAAAGGTGATTGTACTCTTTTTCACAGTGATTACAATATAGTGGTAATTAAGGTTTTGTTACGTTTCTCTCTCCCAGCGTGTATTCGTATGCATTAGGAAAAAAAAAGGCGCACATTCTTACGGAAATAGTCTTGAAATTCGACCACAAGATTGCATTTTTATTGCACTTGTTGCGAGCTCCTTGTGCAGCCAAAGTCACAGACTTTGATGTGAGTAATTTTGTTTCAAGGATGAAAGTCAAGGGCCTGGAAGAACAGAAACAGAGACTAGTGGAGCAGGTAAGTAACATCCTTCTCCAAAGTAGTTGCTAGTTCTGTTTCTTGGAATTAATCCATTACTATTTTGTTCAGGTTTACGAAGCAGAGAAACGATATCAAGCAAAGGAGAATGAGTTTATGGCTTACAAGGAACAGCAGCTGACAAAACCTGAAGTGAAACTCGAGTCTGAAATAAATCTTTTAAGAATGGAAAAGGTAAAACTGTTATTACGAACGTTTATATGTTGTTGATTTATTTCTTTTCTTTTATCCTCTGAAGAAAACCGTTGAATTATTGAACTAAATGAAAAAAGTCTGTTTTAACCGCTATAACTCATCTTTTCCCCAACAGACGGAACTTGAACGTAAGTTAGAAACTGCGAACAAGTCAAAGATCCACTACAAGCAGCAGTGGGGCCGAGCGCTGAGGGAACTGGCGCGACTGAAACAGCAAGAGCAGACAGCTGCCAGAGCGCGGCTAAAAAAACAAGAGCAAGAGCTGGAACACATGCGCCTGCGTTATCTTGCCGCTGAGGAGAAGGAGGTACATACTGTGTGCGCCTACCACACCTTGTGACAGTATCTTTACTTTAGGTCTTATGAGTACTTTTTTAAATTTATTGATAGCGCTGTTTTTGTTTTATCATTGAATTTCTTTAACCATATAGGTTGTTAAATCTGAGAAAGAGGAACTGGAAGAAATTAAACTTGAACTAGCCAGGTGAGCAGTGGGTGTTTTAGTTTTATTGTCGTTGTCAAATGCTGTGGTTAAAAATGTTCAATATGCTCTGATTGACCTCATGAGTTCATGGGTGTCCCTTCCTTCTCTACAACAGACTGAAACAGCAGGAAGAGGCGAAAGCTCGGGTGAATGAAGCGCCAACTGAAGGACAGGGAAGAACATCAGATGCCAATTCTTCACTAAGAAGAAGCGTTAAGCATTCACCTGGACTCACATCTGTTCATGAACATGACGAGGAAGACATAGACAGCAGGATAGCAAAACTGATCGAGGAAAGAGACACGTTGTTACATACTGGAGTTTACACCACTGATGATCGGATTATAGTTGAACTAGATCGACAAATAAGAGACGCAATAGCCAGTAGGGGCACGTGAGAGAATCATATCACGTGCCAGCAGGGGCACGTGAGGGAAGGGGAGGAAGCTAGAATTTGTACCAAGTAATCCCGATTGGTTTATTGATTGAACTTTTCGTAATGCGAATTGCAGGGAAAACTGGATATAAAAACTAGGAGAGGAGCGGTGAAGAGGAGAGGGGGAAAGGCTGGGGATGTAAGGCACTGCGCACTTCCGGTAGGGCAGGGGAGGGGTGGGACATTTGAGAAGGGCGAAGAATAGCTAGACTATGAGCAGTCCCTCGCGGAAGATTCATAAAAGTCAGTGAGGCTTCGCTCTCTCAGAGTCCATACGGCGCCCGGATATTTCTACAGATCGGCACGACAGTTTACGCTGAAATAGAAGGTTTAATGGTAGTCTAGGGATTCACGAGAAGAGTTGAATAGTGATTGCGAGCTTCTTTCAATAATCCAGTACTTTTGTATTTCCTCATTTAAAAATCAGGCGTCAAGTTCTGCAGCAGATTTCTAGTCTTTTAAGCCAAATGTTTAACGATCACAGATTGTGTGGCATGTGTTTGGAACTGGCAATTCTACGAAAAAAGAAGAAAATACTTATTGTTTTTCATTTATTGATGACGCGATTTGCAGAACACAAAGAAGGCAGTTTGACCATTTTCAAAATAGGTGAAAAAACGGTTTGTAATTTGAACGAACTTAGATTCTGAGACTTTTCCGCGGAACTGAAAACAAAGTAATGTGTGAGAACTGAAAGTAAAGTAATGTGCGAGAACCTGTGGAGTGTGTGACGCCTTGATTGAAACACTGTACACACCTTAACAAAATTAATACCAATACAATTAAGGCATACAACAAACGCTATCAGAAATAGAAGTGAAACCGCTTTCAATACGTTTTGTTCGATTTGAAATTTCTTGCGCAATCTCTGCCAGCGCTTGCCTTCATTTCTCGAAATATTTGCATTACTGTTCGGTGACACCTAAGGGTGAAGCTACAGGAGAGTTAAATCGAGCAAAGTTTATTTAAAGGAGTGTGAAAGTGGTTTGCTACCAAAAATCTCTACGCTACACGTATTCTGTTGTTTACTGACACAAAGACTTGTCCTGAATGATTACAGCCAAGTCTGCAGTAGGAAGGGCGGCCAAGCTCAACATGCCGCCATAGACAATGCAGTGCCAGTTTTTATCAATCTAAAACAGGAAACGAAGACGCAGACGGATTTGATTATGAATAGGTCTCGGATTAATGTAAATTAATAAAGTATTTTTACTTTCTTAACATTCTTTGAGTACACAAGTAATTTAAATAACTAGACGAATGCAATTTTCGCTGTTTTATTATGTAATTATTTTGCGGTCATAAATTCTGTTTGTAAAAATACATAGGCGTGTCCTTTTTTCGTTTTAGTTTGTTTAGTTTGACCTTTCATGATATATTTAACGAACGCAGTAGCAAATGGAGTAGTAGTAAGAGTGAAGCGAAAAAAGGCAAGAGTTCCATAACCCCATACATTAATTATGCATAGAGTGTTGCAAAGAAACCTTTATATTTAGTCTTTATGAAATGAATGCATAATTAATGTATGGGGTTATATGGAACTCTTTCCCGAAAGAAAGAGGGAGCTTGGGTCGGGTCGGTTGATCGACTGGTCAACCATCCAAACCTCGCTCATTTTTTCGCTCCGCTGCTTCTATGTTGATAATCGGAGTGTAATGGTTTATCAATTTTACGGCAGAGCTCAATTTTTCGCAGACCTTGAATAAATGGCTTCTAAGCAGCACTTTCCATGCGCAGATTAAACACTACCCATCAGATACCTCTCTTTCCAGCCATGACACCGCGCGTAAGAGAGAAGGCCAACTGAAAAAAAGATTCCTTCAAACGCAAAAATAGCGCCTGCCGACAAATTTAAGTTGAGCATCGTCGCTGAAATGATCCACGTATTAACATTTCAGATATGGTTGAGTGCCTCAAGAACTTTGTGTTCGTGTGAAGTGAATTTCTTTTGACAATTCTTTTCCAAAAAAAGAAACAAACAAATGAACTCCACTTTTTGGGGATGGGTTTCGAAAAAGGCGGAAGCGATGACTTTTTGTCGGAATCGAACAGAGCAGATGTAGGTTCAAAGACAAATGTTATGCACAACTCGTTCATCAATGATTCAGTATTCTCTTGTCTCTTAAAATCTCAGTGAGCACGAATAATGAACAATCAGCAACCAGAAAGATAATTATCCAATCAGATTCTTGCCAAGACCAAATCTGTGATTCACGTGCGATGGGCTGATCATTGATTCTAGAATCTGCGAGCAGATTCTTCTCTGTCAGTGTTGGGCAGAAGGTAGTAACAACAAATAAGCTGTTACTGGTGTAGTCATCACCTGTTACTATAGCTTACGGTTCATTTAAGATAGGGAGCCGAGACACTTCGATATTTGAGCACTTTGAAGAGATGAAGAGGTCAAACCAGCATGAGTTGGTGAGTATTGTCTATAAAATTGCCAAGTTGTTATACAGTATTCGTAGTTTGGTTAGTTTTGAATAGTAGTTTGACACCTAGACCAGCGGAAAAAAGAGCAATCTTTCAAGAAGTGTGGACACTGACCTCCTCACCAGAGGACAAGGAACTCTTACCCGACAAGCAATGTCTAAAGGTATTTTGGGACACTGAAACAAATAACTTGGTGCAATGGGCAGTGTTTAAATCTCTTATCCTAATTCATACACTGCCATAGTTGTAAAATATTGTGGTGAGTTTTATTGAGATTCATATATCTTTCTCGGCAATTGTGATGAAAACAAATTTTACGATCCTCAAAATCACGCTGATAATTGAAGTCCCCCTCGAATGAGAGAACAATCGCCAAACACAATTTACACCGTTTTACTCTACCAGTAATTTACACAATGTTACATTCTACAAGATTGACCCTCCTAATTATGAACTTCTACGGACATAAAACGTGGTTTTCTCGCATGCAACATTTAAAATTCATGTCCTTATAATTAATAACTTATGGGTCATGCCATCTTGGCAGAAAAAAGTCAATTTATTTTTAAAGGCATTTAAATCACGGATCTAATTAACAATACGATTATTTCAGGTCGACCGCTCCTCGACTAAAAGGGCGTTTGTGGCGAACTCTCCGTCTGAAAGAAAGCGATACACAATTACCTCTGCCGCTGTAAGAAGCTGCTTATACGAAAGAAAACAACCTGTGTCTGTTGACGTAGATAAACTACGAAGACAGAATTTTGAGGGCTTTAACAAGAAATTACGTAAGTTTATTCATTCGTAAATCCGTTGTTTTTAGGCTTAGTCGCTCCCAAGACTAAATATTTAGAATTACTCACGAAACCGGATATAGCGTGTTTGCCAACTTTTCAAGTAAACTTACCCTTCCCTCTAAAACGCTCATGATTCACGCAGTAAAAATAATAAACCGGTCCTGAAAAACTTTTCTTAAATGTTCAGACATTATCAAATTGTGATTTTAACTTAACGAGGTAAAGTCACCCGTAAAACCTGGTGCGATATTCGGGACAATTTGCAGTTTGCCTTGAAGTGGTTCCATCTTTGAATGTGCATTTAATATTTTTTTCATTTATTACTAGCGACTACGTTCAAGATCAAAAGATATCTATCTCTTGTCTTGATATTGTAATATCATTTCTATTGTTTTAGGTTAATTTTCGTTTCATTTGGAGTCGTGACCTCTGCCTTTTTTCCATTGTCTTGAAAAGCTTGAAAATACCGCACGTCATTTTTTGAAAAGCTACAAGGAACCACACGTCCCTTTAAAATGGACGCTATTGTTGAACGTTTTCTAAATGCAACCACGAATAAGTCGAATTCCGATGCCCACTGAGATGAATTAGGTTCGTATTTAACACAGTAGAGGCTATTCTTATGAAGTGACATGTAAATGAGTGGCAGGGTATTCTGCAGTTTAGCCCATACTGCTGAAGACATCAAGAAAGCAAAAAGCAAATGGCCAGAAATGCCTTTCTAGACACTTTTTAACTTGCTTACAGAACTCTCTAGAATATTCGATTTAGAAGTGTTTGTTATGCAAAAGTTTGAGGCCTATCTAAAGGCTAAATTAATTCAATAGGCTTGCGTACGTGCGTTTTCTTATACATTCAAACCCCATTATCTCAAGTAGTCTTTCGTAAGAAACCCCTCACTTGGAAAATAATCACGCTATCTGTGGAAGCTTGTAGGCGTGTCGCTCGCGTTACCCAAAATCTCAAGGACTCAATTCGAGCAGTTCTTTTGAAAGAGGTGAATTTTTTTGTGCAATTGTTGTCAAAATTCATCGCAAATACCCGAGGGATCCAATCTTCTCATTCTTCCGTAAGAGTAAACACTTCATACGCCCTTCTTTGTCTGCTAAAGACACTCAACCGCCAGAGACACTGTCAAAAGAAATAAGTTTTTTTTTTTACTCCGGATCGTGAATCTTGCGCTGAAGACGTAAACGCGTGTTAAATAAAAAAAATACCCTTTTTTTTTTCAGGTTGTTTTCTCTGTAAGATAGAATATTCAGTACCTTGTCCTTTACATGGTTTGCACCATTCGATGTTAACCCACAAAGCTCTGCAAGAGAGCAGAGCTGTGAGGTCACTTCCGCCGGAAGTGAGTTTCTGCAGATCGAGTGTCCCTGGGACTGAGTTAGGAGTTAGTACCAGGAAACACCTTCCTGCGGGCACCTGGATTGGGCCATTTGAAGGCCGGAGAATCCGACCAGAAGAGGTCAAATTAGGCATGGACACATCGTATATGTGGGAGGTAGGAGTCTACTGCGTTACCATATCCGATACATTGTTATGCAGACAGCCTGGCGGTTGAAGGTTTACTATAAGCCTGTGGGTTCTGTATTGATCAAACGAAAGATTGTCCGGTACTTCAATTAAGAAAATTGTAAGCTCTGTGAGAAGTAAATTCTATGACACCATGCTATAACAGCCGGCGTTTATCCCAACGGTTGTTTAGGAAGAGACCAGTTCCCATTCCTTGGTGGAGTCAGCTACTCCATCACAGGTTACCCACCAGCGTTCCCTATTCCCTCCCTTGGTGAAATGCTTTTCCATCATAGGTTACCCACCAGCGTTTTTTCAAGCTCTCTGATAAGTTTTCTTGTATGGAGAGGGAGAAAATTTTATTACTCGTGTCTAGCCGCATTTACATAACCGTTAGTGTTTTAGGGGAGGAAAGACTCTTTTATTTGGTGCCAGAACAAATTGTACAAGTCAAGATATATCGATCCCTTTGCAGGAAACTTGTTTGAGCATAACACGGTCTGTATACCTCTTGAAAAATGCATCGAAGACGTAAGACTGATTTTCTAAAAAGTGAAGACACTTTATAAGGTTATCATGGACTTTTTAGGCTGATTTTTGTTGTTGTTGTTGTTGCTGTTGTTGTTTTTGCTTCCTTTGGTTTTTTACTTTTTAGATTTTCGCCGGAAGCAAATTAACTTGTTTCATTGACGGAAGTGATGAGGAGACATCAGGTTGGATGCGATTTATCCAGTGCGCACGCTCAAAAGATGAACAAAACCTTTACGCGTTTCAGCACAAGGGCGACGTATACTATCGGTCATTCAAAGACATTACCGTTGGTGAAGAACTTCTTGTCTGGTATGATGAACAATATTTACAGCACTTTGGAATACCGTTTGGATATCAGAACATGTCCTTGGTAAAAGATTTTGAAGGTAGTTATGTTTGTTAATTATTCATTACAAATTTTCAAGTAGTATCGTCAATATGGTTTGCAGGAGTATTTGAAACAGGCTAAAGAAAAGTTTACTCGCCTCGTGAATCTCAAGTGCAATACCTCAGATGTCTTTTTAAGTAAAAATGTAGCATACAGACTACAAGGATGATTTGCTATCGTATATTTTACATTACATCTGTTGGTGTTTGTTCTTTAGATTCTCGGCCAATGGTAAAACAGCCGACAGAGGATAGCAAATCCGAGCGGAAAGCTGTGTATGCTCCTGCTAGTTTATTGCGTAGACAATTATCATCGGACAGCGATGCAGATGGTCAGCGGTCCTCTTCTAACAGTGACGTAGAAAGTGACGTTAATGACCCTGGAAATATACCGGTGCCCGTTCCCAAAAGTTCTCCGGAAAGGGAATTTACTACATGGCGGTGCCAGCAGTGTCGCAAGACCTTCACTCAGCGGGTGGCCCTGCAAATTCATGTTTGCCCATGCCAATCATCCAAGCCTTACCAGTGTGGCCAGTGCAGCTTGGCTTTTTCCTCTTCTTCTCAGCTCCGCGCGCATGTCACGTCGCATTCCAGTGAAAAACTTTTTAAATGTGGCTTCTGTTCGCGCGCTTTTGTCGGCGCGACAACACTAAACAATCACATTAAATCTCATTTCGGACAAAAGCCTTTTGGCTGTGATAAGTGCGGGAAAACATTTTGTCAGCCTGGACTTCTTTCTAGACACCAAAGAAATCCGCGCGAATGTAAAAGCACCCTGCCCATTTCATTCATCAAAAGCTAAATCTCCGCTTACAATTAAATTTGTCGAAGAGAGTTTATTTTGGAATTCTTGGCACATTTTGAGAACTTCTGACACATTAATTTTAAGCAGCCAGTTTGCTGCAAAAAAGGTAATTTGGTTATATCAACTAAGTTGAAACTGTAAATTGGCCACCGTAACGAATAAAAAAGCTTGCAGAAAAGTTTGTTTGAAAATTCGCGTTTTCAAAAACCCAGCATAAAATAGCTAATCTATTGAACATACAGAGGAAAGGAGCGAAACTGTCAGAAAACAATGCTTATGTTAGTTTTATGATTTCATCGGTAATACCGACTTTTAATAATTTTATCACCATCGTCATTATTACTATTATGACTATTATCATTATCATTATTAATATTATTATTATTATTATTATTATTCAAATAATTTTCTCTTATATAATAAGCAAAAGGTTCTCGAATACATTAACAATTATTTACTGAAGTGGAAGTGACTAGTGCTTGCTATTCACTTCCGAACTAGCCAATGAGTGCGTACAAAAAAGCACCATTCACACGTATCACACAATAGTCTCCCTCGCAGCCGTTTTTAGTCTCGTCACGCAACGCTCCTCCCCTCCCTTGTGGGGAGAAGCGTTGCATGACGAGACTAAAAACGACTGCGAGGGAGACTAATCACACAAGTGTGTGATACGTATATGCTAAATATGATTATTTTCACGTGAAAGAGAGGGAGGAGAGAGTCTGGAGACCAAGCGAACTTTGAAGACCGATCATGCCCGAAATTTTATCAGAAGAATTCTGGGTATTCAAATAAAAATTTTTGGCTGGTTGATTGTGACCGAAGGTCTTTTAGCGTTTTGGTGACATCTTGTTTGACTTGGTCAGATCACGTTTTACACGCTTGCAGAATGTTTACGCACAAGTTTTGATTCTTTCCCTAGTTTTACCTCTCTGTCGGCATCTTCATTAAAGAAAAATTCACCATCATTGTCTTTTCTCTCGTTCACCAAAGCGTTTATTCATCTTTATTTGTTTTTATGGCTCATTACCTTTGCATTTTCTAGTGATGTTGAAGGGAATGAATTAAAGAAAATTGACTTGGCATTAATTTGCGCAACGCGAGTTAAAAAACCCTTTGTACGTTGATGGAGAAAAGGGGTGCTGACTTCCCAGAGTTCTTGCACAGATTCCTAGCTCAGCACAGTACTGTTGCACTGATGAATATGTGGTCCTAGTTAACCTCGCTTAGTTGCCTTTGTTCTCTTTGTCTTTCCCATTCCCAAATGAATCTAAAATAGTCTTTATTCTGCACCAGAACTAAAAGTTCAAGTGCAGGGTTTGCCGATAGAGACAAAGCAGACTGGTGTCGTGCAAAATCGCTCAGAAACAAAATACGAAAATGAAATCTACAGATGAACGAAAGAGATAAGCCAGGAAACGATAGAAACTTCAGCTTCATTTCTCCGCATGAGCAGCTAAGCTGAACAATGATCACATCAGCCTTGCAGGGGCGCCATAAAGCAAATTGGATATCTTGCTTGATTATAAACTCTACACTGCGCTTGAATTGAGATTTTGCTCTGTCTCTGCAGCCTTGCTGTTTTGTATTCACAGTATCTTATGAAAAGTGTCTGAGCTTAACTTTGAGAGAAAATGAGAAGAAAAGTGCTTAAAGTCTATTGTTTTCTATTTTTATTATTTGTGGTAATTCTCCGTGAAGGTAATTGACTTTTGTCCTCAGTCAAAATATGTGAATTTTGCATAAAAAGGCGGGCGAATAAACACCCGCCGCCTTCGGATTAATCAGTTTTCTGTCCTTTAAACTAATCACACGTCTACTTTGCGCACTGAGTGGAAAGAGAGCGCTCAGGGAGTGAGGAGGCATACGACTCTGTACTCGCCAAACTTAAAGAAGACTTGAAGATCGATAATTTAAGAGGATTGCAAATGGAAGTTGAAAGCAAGGTAGGTTCAATCTCTAAAATAAACTTATTTTGGGCGACCCACTTTGGGGTGAAGTCGAATGATGCATCGGAACGCAAACCCCAATTCCACGAATCTTTAGTAAACGGAGGAAAAAACGCTTGAGTTGCATGAAACACTGCGCATCTCTCGTTCTTTTAATGGTTTGGACTCATTTTTGCTTGTAGCGTTGTATAGAACCGTTCTTGATTTCTCTCGTTTCCTCACCTTCTTGATGTTTAAACCTGTTACGCCTCACCGAATTGAGTTTCCTACCAACTCGCCCTGATCCACGCATATGAGCGTCTGAGGGCGATATTTCGACAACAATCGTTCCAAAGCAACGTAGGACAATCGATAAACACATTTCTTGTGGTTTCTTCTACGACGTCACCTTTGAAACTCGAAGATTTGAGTTTCCAAATCTCATTATGCAAGAACCTAAACTTTTAAAGGGGAAAAACAATAGCCAAATACCAGTGCAATTTGTATGACGTTTCTCATATTTTTTCACCCTTAAAAACAATTTTCAAGGTTACCGTCCATTTTCAGTGTTCTCGTAGGTAAACAGATGGTCATGGTTTAGAAAAGAAACAGAATTTCTAAAAAGTCTTGCTAACAGCTTGGAACAATGACTATAGTTCATTAAGCCGAAAAACGGATCTGCTTCGGTGCTTTCGGAAATGAGGTATTTGTGAATAATTACTGTGGAGTCAATGAATCACGGACAGAGTTAAGAGTTAATGTCGCTCACCAAGTTTAGTCAAACTTAATAGACTTCTGATTTCTGTCAGCGATCTTGAAAGCAATATTGCGACTGTCATGTGATCATTGAATTGAATCGCACCGGACAAACACACTATATTGTTTCCTCATCCGGCCTTGACATTTTCTTCTTGATTTTATTTTTTATTTTTTCTGTAATGGAAGTTTGAATGTTTTCGTTCTTGAATTCTATCTAATGCAAACTTTGTTTTATTTTTTGCAGACGCGAAAAATGAACAAACCTTTTGGGGGAGAAAGCGCTAACAGTTTTTATCAGCCCGTGACCAAGAAAGCGAAGATGTCAACTCCTTCCTCCAAAAGCGCATCAGTTTCGAACTTGAAACAGTTTTCTTTCTCTATGGCTGATGTGCAGAAGTGCCTATTTAACGTATCCACTGTTCATCCAGTTAACACCCGTGAAATTTTAGGACAAAAAGATGCAGCGGGTTGTTTTTGTAAGTGTTTCGTGCTTGAATTGCTTGCGCGAAATGATGCGTTAGATGATTTTGAAAAAAAAAAAAGGAAAAAGAAAGTTCGCAAGATGTTTTCTGTTCCTTCGATACATCCTGTAACAGCATCAAAATCTCACAATAATGCTTGTGTTCTTATTTTGAATGAAAAGACTTTGAACAGCTATCGACAGTGCAAGGTTACTTAATTTTTTTTTAACCGTGATTTTGCGTGCGTAGCGCTAATATGACTTAATCCATTCTCTATTATTTTATGAAACATGGCAATATCGAATGTTTATTATTCTTCTCTCAGGGTGTGATGCTAGCACGACAGACCCAGACTTTAACTGCCCAAATCATAAACGTGAAACCACTGCCGCGAAACAGACAAGTCAATTGCCTCTCGCTTTAAGATCATTTCCGCCGGAAGTTGGTCTGTGTGCATCCAGCATTCCCGGGGCAGGATATGGAGTTTGTGCCGAGCAAACAATTCCGATTGGGGCATGGATAGGTCCTTACGAGGGAAAGTTTGTGAAGCTCGAGGAAATTTCTTCTGTTACAGACACATCTTACATGTGGGAGGTAGGAAAGTTGAATGATCATATTTTGTTTTGTTTTGTTTTGTTTTTGTGTGTGTGTGTGTGTGTATGGAGATTGTGTTGTTCATTTCTCTGTTTACGTTAACAGATCTTCAAAGACGGTAAACTGGTTGGATTTGTGGACGGCAGCGATGAAAAGGTTTCCAGCTGGATGCGGTTCATCCGCTGTGCTCGCCACAAAGGAGAACAAAACCTTTTTGCCTTCCAGTTCTTGGGTAAGGTCTACTATCGTTCATTTAAGACTATTCAGCCCGGACAAGAAATGTTGGTATGGTACGATGATAAATATCCACAGTACCTTGGCGTTCCGAGCTCGGTCTTTGATTTGGGCTCTCTTACAGTCAAAGGTAAGATTTCAGCTATGTTTTATGCAGTGGCTGATAATTTCTGCGATTCGTGGCGACGGTTTTGTTGAGGTTAAAGGGAAATTGAGACGTTCTTTGTTTGTAATTTCTCTAGGGAAGTCAAATAATCCAGAAGCATCAGAAATTGTGCGCTTGCCGTCCGAGACCTCGACACAAAATCAGTACCCTCCTACTCCTCCCAGCTCAGTACCTTCTCCTGGAAGCCCGCCATCACCAAACAGCCAGCCAATCGGCCTCCAGCAACATTCACCTTCTATGCCAATCAGTGGAGAGCCTTTGAATGGTTTTCAGAGCGAAGTGCCCTCCGCCTTCGACTTTTCCTCTGTCACTGCAGCCAACTTTTCCAATCCACTGCCATCGCCAGAGAGTGAGAGGAGCAATTCTCCCTCACCAGCTTCTTGTGAAGACAGGCAGATCAACGCCACTAAAATCAATCAGCCCGCGTTCAGTAACATTACAGAACTAAGTTTGTGGAAATGCGGCCAGTGCAAAAAGTCCTTCCCTCAAAGAACCATGCTCCAGGTTCATGTGTGCCATGAAGCCCCAAAGAAGCCATACCAGTGCGGTCACTGTTCACTGAGCTTCGCCCACCCAGCTCAGCTACGCGGGCATGCTGTCATTCACGCTAGCAAGAAACCATTCAAGTGCGGCTACTGTTCGCGTGCTTTTGCAGGGGCGACCACATTGAACAACCACATCAGAACACACACAGGTGAACGCCCCTTTGTCTGCGACAAGTGCGGCAAGAACTTTACACAAGGATCACAGCTCAGCAGACATCAGAGAATACCTGGAGACTGTGTGGTACGGGTGTGAAGAGAATGAAAACAATTCACCTTCATCTGAATGTTTTTAAAACTTTGAGTGTTCCTTAAGAGAGCTCATAGCTCAGATCTTGTCACCTGATCTTAGCGGCAAAGTTTGTAGATTTTCATGTGATTCATCCTAAAAGGAAAACACAGGTGATTCGTTCGGGAAAGCGGGTAGGGACGATACAAAAGAGCTAAAGCAACATCGAGTTTTATGTTTAAGAAGAAATGTAGGAAGTCGTAACTGTAATCACGTATCGTAAAAAATGTAAATATCCAGAAGTTTTCACAACGTGACAAAAATGTTAGCACTTTTACGAGATGGAAAATTGTACATACGGAAGGAAGTTGATGCTCGAACTAATTGTTTTTGAAAATAAAAGGCTTCATCCCACACAAACTATCTGTAGTCTCCATTTTCATCTGAATATTGAAACAGAATTACCAACAATCCTCCTACATATAATTGCCAGACCACTAGTATCCTGTTAATCTGGAAGACACGCGCACAATATCTGTTTCGCGCGAGATCTCGCTAGCGAAATGTCTAAACGTGTTTCAGCGCACTCTATTACACGAAGTTTTCCTCAATTTTTCAAATGTCATCAACCTTTAGGCATAAGTTTTCTAAGACTCGTGTTTCTGATTTGCATGTTCACAGCTTTGTTTCAGCCTTACACAACGTCAAACGCAATACCATGAAAAAAATTAACGAGTTCTGGGTTGAGAGAAGAAACATATGCTTCTGTGATTATAATTGAGGGATAATTTGTTTGGCAATTTGTGAATACTCTCTCAAGAACGCCGACTATTTACATAAACCTTAATTTAGCAGGCGTAAAATAAAAAGATTTTTATCTGTCCGCCTGTGGCAATCGTGATTCTACCACCTAGCGCAGATAAAAACATCTTGCTCAGTCGGCGGAACATTTTTTGCCCAAGAATTGCACAATTAAAATCGCCCATACTTCAGTCTTTTGACAAGAATTTCTTCGTTTGGGTCAAGTATAAAAAGTTAATCTTTATTCGAAGCGTTTTGTCGTTGCCCTTAACTCTCTCTCTCTCTCTCTCTCTCTCTCTCTCTCTCTCTCTCTCTCTCTTCCTTCGGAGTTTGAAGAGCCCCACCCCAACCTTCACCTTGAAAGCCGTCATGTTTCATTGATTTATAAACAACCACGTATCTTTTCTCAGTGTTGGAACTAAATGACCGAGCCTTCTCTTTTTGCATTCAGTTTAACATCGCAAATCGAACACGTATATACTTCAGATTTTAGCCGAAACAGAAGGTAGGAATGACACGGAAATTTGATGTTTTTCTGTTTGAAATAAATAGCAATAACTTCACAATGATCCTAAACAGTTCACTGATTTTTCTGAATAGAATTGACGAAAACAATTATAAATCTCTTGGAGTTGCTCATTTATTTGCTGTGAGATATGCACAACTGACTTCATGTTTAATTACAGCGTCGCATTTTAATATGAATGTAGAAGTGGCGATCCAGGCTCTTCAAAGAGAAAACAGAGAAGCCTGAAAATATTCTTATCTGCGTAACAGACAAAACGGGGGTTTACAAGAGAAAGGAGATCTTTGTTTTCGTTTTCTGTGAGTTCTTCTTGAGACGTGACCAAGAAGTCCTCAAAGCTTGTTTTTTTTTTTATAGAACAATCAGGGATGGAGGGAAACCGTGGGAAGCCACTCAAACTCCTTACATCGTTCTCACCCGCGCAAATTTTTGGGGCAAATTGGGATATAACGTAAAGGGAAGTGCGTCATCATCATCCTCGCTTCCGCTGATATCCGTCACTGTTTCCGATTGCTATTTTCCTTGTCTGTGCGCAAACTATTTTTGCGCTTATTTATTATTAGGAAAAACAAAATAAATGAAGAGATAGTGCTATTATTAGGCACTGCTGCGGAATTTCAACATTTGCTCAAAGTAATGTTCACCTCTATTTAATTCATAAAGATATATCTTGAGAAAAATGCCACCAACAGCAAAAATTTATTTTCATTTGTTGCTAACGTCAAACAGTTACTCGTGGTAAAAGCCATTGAGGTGTGCGTTTCAAATATAACAATGAAAAAAGAACATTTTGTTTCACGACGTTATTGCTATGCCTACGCAATTTAACAAGAGAAGACATCCTCTATCAGATTTGAGACGGACGAATAATTCTGGATTGAAATTTTCGGGAAAAGAAATGAATGGACTTGTTTTTCTTTTTTTCAATTACAACGAGACATCTTTATTTTTTGCTACTGTCACACAAAACCTTTCCCTAAGCAATCTTTGAATCGATTTTTTGCGAAATAATTTATCTTATCAACTAAAAAATGTATGATGAACACTAGCTATGAGCTTCATAAAAAGAGAGCCAGATTGCTAGCAATCTTTCAGTCAGGCAGGCCATCATATGGAACACAATCCCCGGGTATATTCTCGTGCTTGTGAAGCTGGGAGGCCTGAGTAAAGTTCTTTCCACATCTCTCGCATAAAAAAGGTTTTTCACCGGTGTGTGTGCGCACGTGGTTATGAAGAGTTGTTGCGCCTGCAAATGATCGTGAACAATAACCACACTTGAATGGCTTCTCGCCCACATGAATGACAGCATGCGTGCGCAGCTCGTTTGGATGATCAAATGTCTGAGAGCACTGTCCACAGTGATAGGGCTTGCGTGGCATGTTGGGGCATACGTGAATCTGAAGCACCGAGCGTTGAGCAAATGATTTCCCACACTGACCGCAGTTGAAAAAGTTCGCATCGGAACCATCCGAACTGATTTCATCTTCATCAGTAGACCGTAGCTGCGCATGCTTCTCGTCTATGCTTGACGGCGCCATTTTTGAGCCGTTACTGTATTTTCCCCCAGAAGACTTGAGGTCACGACGGTTATTGTTTGGAATCTTTTGCACATGTACGCTCTTTAATCCAAAATGTTGAACTGGACTTACAGGCTTACTTCGGGCTTCTTCCGAAGAAAGAGAATTTTCAGTCATTTGCGCACTGGTTTGTAATGGCGTACCATCGGCTGTCCAGGAAACATGGCGGACACGTTTATATTCCTCAGCATATGCACGCAGACTTTCGCCTCTATTAGAAGTGTTATTAGATAAGCACCGTTTGACACGTGATTGTTCACGTGACGGTAATATGGATCTGACTCTGGTTGTGAATTGTAGATTATCCTTCCAGGGACTGGATGAAGACTCCTTTGAATGGCAGGAACCTGGATTGGGATTATCATGTGGAATTACAACGACCATTTCGGGATGCTGTCTTTGATCTGTATCAAGAACACACACAAGAAGATGTCTGAGAACTGTATGCAAGGAGAGTTACTGTATTTCGATGACTTTACAGGGTATTTTTCATTCACAGGAAACATGATGTTTTTAAAATAGAAAATATAAATTTATGTTTTATCAATGCAAGTATTACGTGCTAAGTCATCCGTTAAATGGTTTTGCACTTACATTTTGCAAGCACACGAAAATCTTGAAGATGACGAATGAAGATGAAGACGTTATGCAAGACTGTACGTACACAACTTCTCCACATCCAGCAAAATAATTCCTAGGAAATTCTCTATGTTGGTAGCGGACTTACTAAGTATAGTTGCCATTATACGAACTATTCTTACCAACAGGATTACTGAAGGATATTTCGCATATTTCTAGGGGAATGCCCATATATTGTGGGTACTTTTCATCATACCAAACCAGCAGTTCGCCGCCCGTGGGGATGTCCCTGAAGGCTCTGTAGTAAATGTTACCGCAGTACTGGAAAGCGTACATGTTTTGCTCGGTTCCATTCCTTGCGCATCTAATGTATCTCATCCAGCTGGACTTGTTCTCATTGCTCCCGTCGATGTAATATAGCAACTTTCCCTCGTGAAATATCTGTCGAAAAATGATTGATAAAACGCGTAAAATTAACTTAAGGACTTAAATGAAGTTAAACCTAGCTCTATCGGAGTCATATGTTTATACAGCCAAAGCGATCTTGCAGGTCTAAAAATTCCTGAATTTCAATACATTAAACTTATCTGCGGCCCTTACTTAGCATATGTTCTTCTACAGCTTATTCTTAAGAAAAGTACAAAACATTTAATGGGAAACGCTTCAAATTTGCCACTTAACATTTTGTGCATCACCCTAACGCGAATCTCAAGGGATTATTTGCTTAATGTTCATCAAATACGAAGATAACCCTGAATATAGATGTACTTCCCCAATTTTCAAACCTCACGTCCAATACGGAAAACTCTGCGCTCAAAATTCATTTCAAGATGAGAAAGCGTCGTGTGGTTGTTACATAAGCTAAAAGAAGGAATATGTAATTTTGTTCATAAAATTGTATCAGAGAACACTGAAAAGTGAACTTTCCATGTAGTGTCCGCGGATAAGTATCCATGCGTATTTTGGCGCCAAATAGAGGCCATCGTATATATATTACTCAATCGTCAGTTAAATCGTAGATAAACCAAGTCTACCTCCCACATGTATGACGCATCACATCCAAGCACCACCTCCTCAGGCCGCACCAGTTCCCCCTCATATGGTCCAATCCACGTACCCACTGGAATGATCTGTTTTGCGCAGACTCCGTAGCCCGCCCCAGGAATACTGGAAATGCACAAGCCCACTTCGTTTGGAAACGATTCGACCGCATTCGGCAAATTTACGTTTTTATTGTTTGTGTTATTGTTGTGGTTTTCTGAAGTTGTCAGTTTGAATGACAGTTGAGGATCATGGAATTGACATGGCTCTGTCCGTTCCAGGCGACATCCTTTACACCCTAAGGGAGGAGAGAGTAGGTATGATACAGCTTAATGTTGATGTGCTCCTAAGTTAGCACGTGCATGGTTAACTCTATTACGTAACTGTTTTTCATTCAAGGGGGCAGTTAGAGGAATGGATTTGGTGGCTGTGTGGGCTGCTTGGTTTGCAGTGCATGATTCTTAGTTATATCTTAGTTAGGCTCAGACTATTTCTTCCTCCCCCCCCCCCCCCCCCACGTCTTAAGGTCCCCTAGCCTAATTCTGTTGACCACAGATTTTATGCTGTATATTTTAAGCTATTTAATCGTACATTAAATAGTTATTTAGTTATTTATTATTTTATTTAAATTACCTTGTTGTGTCTTTACTCAGTGGTTTTACTACTGCTATTTTATAATTGACACATGAATAAAGTTCATCATCATCATCATCATCATCGTTTCAGAAGAAACGGTATTCTAAAAGTATCAGTATGTTTTATCCGACTTGATTAAAACGAAACCTAAAAAGCGCATTATCCCATTCTATTGACAAGGATGAAAAAATAGAGGTGAATGGAAATGAAGCTATTTATAACCTTAATTTTTGCGAACTTCAAGTCACTCACAATCAGCTCGATTTAGAGGCAAACAAACCGCGGCACGTATGAGGAAGTCACTCTGAGAGGCCATTAATTACGAGACACCTTTTACTCTAAGATGTTAGAGGAATGGTTCTTCATATGAAAACAGTGGCAAAATCGGCCTTTTCCTATCAAAGCTCTTTGATTCTAGGTTATGGTAACTGTTGTTACAACTAGACAGCATAAAACAAGTAAATAACTTGGGAGAAGGATCGTTTTCGTTTTGATAGATGTGCATTTTTCAGTTTCTATTTTGGTATCAACCAAATTCTGTTTTATGATTTAAGTTCTTTAGGCTTCAACTTATGCGGAAAATGATCATCAGAGGCGCTATTCCAAGGCCAAAGCCAACTTCCGGTCAAGTTGAAGCGGCAACCGTTTGTAATTTTTTTTTAAATGACAGATTATGCAATATACTAAATTTAAGACGACCAAACTGAATGGGGAAAATAACAACAAATCTCCTCTAATCTCTGTCTAAAACTATCGGATGATGATATTGAAGTGTAGCTAAACATATGCTTCGGTCTCTTGCTACTTCCACATAAACATAAAAAAAAAAACTTCCACATAAAGGACTGTTGTTTGCTTAAGACATTTTATAATTATACTGAGGTAAGAAAATATTGTGCGGAGCTACATAGGTTTTTTAATTTGATGTTGTTCGAGGTTATTTGTAATCACGGTGGAATCAAGAATTTTTCGAAACTGGTCAAAATTGTTAGATGAATGTTACAAAGTTGTGTTTGGTATTGTGCAGATGTCCCTAATTCAATTTACCCAGTTATCTTCTGAGAACACTTATTAATTAAAACCTTATCCACACGGAATTGAAGCAAAGTTAGTTTCTATCATGAGAAAAATTAAACCGCAAACAACTCTATTTTAACAATACCGATGTAAACCTGCGAAACCTTGCAATTGGTTACGGAAATATTCGTTGAAAAATATCTTTGGCAAACATTGGACAAAATGGCGACTTACAGTAGCTGAACACTTCTTCTTTATGTAGACGTGAAGTTCTAAAATCGTCCTTGCTCACAGAAATGACTTGATTTCGCTGGTATAAACATTGGTAAAGATCTTCTGTGGTACAAAGGTTGGCATCCGCGGCTTGTGTGCGAATTCTTCGTTGCGTTCGATTTAATAATGTGTGTTCGCTTGTGGATTTAGGACGTGAAATGCCTGCGCTACTCATCTGAAATTCAAAAGGTAAATCGATTTATCACAAAACTGATGTAAGACTCAAGCACAAGTCCACTTATATAACACCGCTCATCCATTGCTCCCCACAGAGTCCAATGAAATAACCCAAGAGAGTTCAGGTGAAAAATATTTGAGATTACGCGGATGCGCGCCAAGAACGGATTGCCCTAAATTTTAAAGATGATTACCATTTTGACAAAGAAATTAGCGAAAGTTGCCACCGTCAGGGACTAAGGTTGGCATTGCAACGATCACTACAACATATTTCCAAGTTGCTAAGATTCCATAAGATTTTCAATGTGTGATTACTTTGTTTTGACTTTGACGACTTTGACGAACTTGTGACGTAATAAACTTAAATCGTGTCTATGACCGCAAGAGACGACCGTTTGTAAGTAACTATTTTTAGCAAGCGCCAAACTTATTTCATGTTTGTGCAAAGAAATCGTCTATCAAAACGCATACGTTTTGTGTTTATTTCTGTCAGAAGCTTCCTTTGCTCACATTCATTGTTGTTTCTTCGCCCGAGCAACCCCAGCTGCTACTTTCGACACGAGTTTATCTAGAAGGTTTTACGTGGGCAGTTGGAAAACATATTACCATTGCAGTTCATAAAGATAAGTCACTTGAATTTAGAGTGATCCCTTTGTGGTGAGGCGAGATCTCATCTGTTGTGCAGAGGTTTTAGCGAGTCTTGTCGTCCCTAACTAATCAAGCGTAACTTGGAGATTGAAAAAAATGCAAATTTTGCGTGAGAACTTCCACAACTTTGAATCCAAATGAACAAGCTCAACGAATATTTCATATTGAGGTACATTTTAATTAAACGGAGGTTTTTGGAACGAATTTGATTACTTTCCCGTTGAAAACACGAATTAATCGAGATCAATTTTCAACCACTATTTTAATTATTGTTATGGATTGGTAATTTTTTTAAAAACGCTTTTATGAACGAAAGTTTCTAGATCTGCCGAGTGTGATGATATGAATAGCCATCTGAGACATCATTTGGCTATTAAAACGAACAGAAAAACCTAAAGTTAACGTTTCGACGCCTCTAGAACGCGTTGTTTGGTTTCTGTGTCTAATTATACACACCTCTCATCAGAAGGTTATCTGCACAAACCTTTATTTGCATCACATAAAAAATACAGTTTCCTTACCTCAGTGTGCTCGCTTGGAAGGAGGTGCAAAGACCTAAAGCTTACCTCAAAGGTATTAAGTTCCAGGGCATATTTCAAGGAAATAACTAGCAACACCGCCCATTTTGTGCAAGAAACTCGTCGTTGCGTTCATGGAGATTGACCAAGGTGTGCCCAACCACTCATACTGACTCAATAGAAATGTCAACATTTGATTGACATTCAAATTACGTCACTTTCACAGCGCACCGTCTGAGGGCATCGCGGCATGAAAGATATTCTTTAGTGAAAGTTTAGTATTTGCTCCCGTGCTAAATATGGTATGTATTCCTATAACAGCTCTCTTAGCTCTGTATAGTGATCAGAGTTGAAGTAGTTAGTTTTTTTATGCTGTATTCCAAAGCAGAGCATTTGTGCGATTAATGATTTTTAAAGCCTCTTTATTTTCCTAAGCCAATGAGAAAGTCAATGCAATTAAATTGATTTGCGTGTAAATCTAGCACTTAAAGATCAAGGGGAAGAAAGCCCATCACTGGATGTTTGTGATACCTGGCACTTGCTCTGCGGTTTAGGTAGCCCTCGAGGTATAATTCTTTGGGGGCCTTGCAGTTTTAAGCCGTACAAAACAATAATATCGACACGCGAAAGACTCTGAATGATTTACTACTGAAATATCATTTTTCTCTCTCTTACTTTTTTGGACAAATGTTTTTACTGTTTATGTGATTTCCACTCCACAACAATTAATATTAAGTATTTGTAATAAGTTATTAACAAGGTTGTGGTAAGTCTTATCTTCGAACATTACAGGATTTTAATGCAATACTATTAGTCTATCTTATTCTCTTCTGTTCACAAATATATTAGAAATGGGAACTCTTGTATATGTCCCAAACATTACCGTCGTGCTGTTGCAAGAAAATATGAACAGAAATGCCAGAGGAAAGGTGTATTCATCTGAGCCTTGCTCAACACTTTAAGTATCACAAGAGTTTGATTCCACTCAGTATGATTCAAATTAGCGCGGAATTTTTTTCCATTCGCAAGAGTTTTCGTAGGCATTACTGCACACGATACGTTCGATAGAACGAGTGTTTGCAAAAAGACTGTCGAGACAACTGCAGATCTTTATGCCTCTCTTACCCGTTAGCTCATTCTACATCTGATGTGACATTTTATTAGTTTTTGCACAGACATTTTCCTGGTTTTTGTGCAGACATTTTCCTGGTTTATGCGCAGACATTTTCCTGGTTTTTTGTGCAGACATTTTCCTGGTTTTTGCGCAGAATTTTTCCTACTCAGAATGGAGTGCAAGAGTTTGAGTGGGCGTCATTGCACGTGATACGTTCAATAGAACAAGTGTTTGCAAACACATCAGTGCCCGGGCAAGACAACCGCAGTTCTTCATGATTTTCTTACCCGTTAACAAATTCTACATTCGATGTTATTTTTTACAGTGAGGAGGTCCTTTTATTATTCTGTTCCTTAATTTGTCACTACGAGTGAATTCACACTTCCTCAGTCTGGAGAGGACGTTTTCTAGAGGCGAACAATCGGCCTCCAACATGTGATCGAATGTGGTTGTTCACAGTGGTTGCCCCCGTGAAAGAGCGTGAGCAGTACCCACACTTGAAGGGTTTCTTGCTGACATGGATGACAGCATGTGCGCGCAATTTACAGACATTGTTAAAAGAGGCTGGGCAGTGACCACACTGATAAGGAATTGGTGGGATCTGGGTACCAATTGCCATCTGAGACACAGACATTTCTTTAAAAGTTGTAGCTGTTCCTACGCTAAGCTCCGTGGCTTTGGAGTCGGTATTTACTGCTGCTGTCTTTTTACAAACATTTGATTCATCCCCAGGCAGCGAGAGTGATTCATATGATTCAGGACGTCCTCGCTCAGCTTCTGTTACTGCATTACCCTCATTCTGTTTCAGCGGACTGTAGCCATTCTCAAAGACGAACTTCATGTCTGGCACAGGTTTCATCGCGCCTTCGTGCTTGGGAGAAGAAAGCCTTTCATCGCCGGTCTTACGTATAGGAGAGCAATTTCCTTTCAAACTAACTGGATTTGATCCAAATTGGCTACTGGAATGAGAAACAGGCGAGGGAGGAGGACTGGGAAAGAAGGAACTTTGTGGACTGGTGTCTAACGGCTGGTTTGTTACGTGAGTAGTGACAACAATCACCTCATTAAGTTTGGAGCTGGTATCTAACAAAACAATGTAAAGTCTAGCTTAAGCTGCTGTAAACTTTTCATATCATCTCTGTCTTAAATATAAAAGCAATCATAAACACTAGCAACCACTCAATCACAACTAACTAACTAACAAGTCAAGCACAACCACTAATGTCATCTTTACCAGAGGTAAACCGTTATTTATCGTGAGATTCACTTTGAAACTTTTCAAATATTTCCCCCCATTTCTAACTATGCTGATGACACTTGACAGACTTTTAGTTATTACCACAAGTGCTTTAACGTCTCAGCCACTTATCCTCCAGTTCAGATGAACTTAAACATTTGTATTACTTTCTCTCATTTGTCACTTTAACGATTTTAGGCAAGAGCCCATTACCCGGAGCTTCCATCTCAGTTGTACCCTTGAGTCAACCCTGTCCCGTATCTTTTTATTTTTAGAACTGAGATATTTGCGGTGGCTCTTTAATCTTTCCGCGCTTTCCGCCATTGTTGAAATAATTTCGTGCGGCCTGACAAGTGACACAATAGAGACGTAACACAATAGAGACGACAGCTCTCTTATGATTGGCTATTATAAAAACACCCGCGAAAACCGCCGTGGGAGGTGCTTCTAAAAATAGAAAGATACGGAACAGGGTTGGCGCAGAGGGTCAGTATGGAAGATGGAAGCTCCGGGTAATGGACTCCTGGTTTAGGTCAGAACTACAGAGGAATCCTCTGGAATTGCTCGTCATCTTGGCTATGTCTCGGTCACCTCCTAAAACTTACACTCCCCACCTTTCACTCGTTACGCAGAATACCAGGAACGGTGACCCGCCTCGTGTAACTGCCACATATATCCACTTCCAATCCAGGATTTAGTGGACTGTGGGTACTATGTCTCTTGTGGTTTTTGTTGTTTATTTGTTTATCTTTATTGTGACTGCTCAAATGTTAGAGGAGAAAGGGTCACTCACCACTTGGTATGACAGTACCCATGTCAAACATAGCTGAGGGGATACCAAAGTACTGTGGATATTTGTCGTCGTACCACACAAGCATTTCCTGTCCTGGTTGGATGGTCTTGAAAGCGCGATAAAACACCTTGCCCAGGTATTGAAATGCAAACATGTTTTGTTCCCCTGTGTGTCGTGCGCAGCGGATAAAACGCATCCAGCTGGAATAATTTTCATCGCTGCCATCAATGCATCCTGTCATTATGCCGTCTTTGTAGATCTATTGGGAAAGGGGGGGGGGGGGTAAATCAAATATGTAATCGTCGTAAAGCCATTTGGCCAACACCCAATTAGTTTAAATTTGCTGTGTGTCTACCAAGCGATTGAGGACGTACTATATTTAAAATATTTTGCACGGTGTATTTTCCAAGAGAAACCCTACCTCCCACATGTAAGATGTGTCTACAGCAGAAGATATTTCCTCGGGCTTCACAAACTTTCCTTCATAGGGCCCAATCCATGCACCAATAGGAATTGTTCTCTTAGCACACACCCCATATCCTGCGCCAGGAATGCTGGACTGACACAAGCCAACTTCCGGCGGAAGGGATCTTATCGTGAGTGGTAACTGATTTGTTTGCTTCGTGCCAAGGCTTTCTAATCTGTGTTGAGGACACCGAAACTTTGATTCTACTAAACTGGCGTTACACCCTGAAAATGACAAAATCACAAAAATTCCATAATTCCTTGTGTGTGTCCATTCTAACCCTAACAAAACAAAAACAAAACAAAAAAACACGGACACAGAGTACAACACACAAATGAAAACTAAAATAATGGGCAAAAGTTGAAGGGGATTCGTGAATTAGGTATTTTATCCCTCTTCCCATGATCCATTGCGCTTCACTAGTACCTTGCGCTTTGTGCTTTGAATTTCTTTCAATTACTAATCCTGAATCATATGAAAAAGAGAGGCTGTCATAGAACACTAGTTAAAGCTGACTTTAACTTATTAACCCCAAGGAGATCAATCATTTACTCCAGCATACTTACAGAAGCAATCTTTTTGGTGTGTTACGGCTGATTGTTCGATGTTTAGGGGCCGAATATTGTTCTTGTCGAACAAAAAGCTCAGTAAATCTTCATAACTGAAGCTGTTCCCTGTAGAATTCCTTCTGGAGGGACTGAAATTAGCGTAGTTTTTCTGAAACCGTGGTTTCTTTAAAACAGGTTGAAAATTCTTTGTCGAAATCTCAAGATTTTGTTTCTAAAGGGGAAAGAATAAAAAAGGAGAATATCCTTAAAGCATACACTAGGATATCGATAGTGTTGATTTTGATTATAACGACAACAAATTTTTAATGATGATAAATATTCATCTGACTGACTTTGAAGAAATTCATCAGTGCGTGAATAAATTCGCTTCAAGTAATAATCGCTGCTCAAAAGCTATTTAGCTTTCAAAAACAAAATGGGAATATTTATAGAATAAACAAATGCAGCGACTGACGGGATGTTTAATCGAATATTTTAAGATTCAAGGTAAAAAGAGGGGGAAAAAAGACTACTAGATTTAACAGATTTAGCGGAAATGGCTGTTAAACATTAACGCAATATTGCCGAGCTGAATTATCAGTTTTTGACTGTTGGGATATTAACATGCAGGTTTAAAATACAGTTCATGAAACATAAAACCATACTGGACCCATTTCTTCAAACAATGATTCCTGATGATGCTGTTTACCTTTCGCTTTACACTCATTTATGTCTAAATTCGATGCAATTTCTTACCTCGTATGTTAGCTCCATTTCATTGAAGTATTCTTTCGGTTTAACTCAGGTGCTGTGCGTCAACTTGGTTTTTGTTATTGTCTTTACCGCGGGAAGGCCCACAAGAGAATCCGGACATGTGTGCTTCGGTCTGTTTGTCAAATTTGTGATTTATAATTTAACTAAAGAGACGGTTTACACTTTAGCGCCCTTTTTGCTATTTAATTGAACGTCCACGTACGAAGAGAGTATTGTTTTCTTACATAATTACCACGATTGGGCTCCCAAACAATGACACTGGTTTCAATAATTTCGCGCCATTTCCGCATGTATCAGCTCGCCTAATTTTAGAGCTACAACCATTTCCCACATGGCAATATTGAACAAAGTTTCAAGGATGCATTGATCAATGATGTAAATGAAATTATAATAATACAGCTATCGTCTGAGATAATTCATGAAACCTGACGCAGTTAAAAGTGATTGTGAAATTCGCCTGAAAATATTTAGAAGTTTAACTTTCTCTGAAATGATTTTTTAGCGCCAAAACTGTTAATGTATTCGAAATATATGCTGACACCTTCCTTTTGTTTATAACATTTCACGCAGATCGTTACGTAGTAATAATTATATCGGATCTCCTAGAACTATTTATTGTTGATTATTCCATTTCTTGGCCCATACGAACAATACTACTTTATCCGATAAAGGGCGTCAGTTTCTAAAGAAACGTCAGCTTTGAAAATCTTTACGGTGGCCAATTTACTTTATCAACTCAATTGATAAAACCAAAATTACTATTTTATTCGGCTGTCTTGTTAGCAGCCATCGTCTCCCCGTTTCTATTATGTGCAATCAGATTTTGCTCACGTGTATAAATGATTCAAACTCATGATAACTTTGAATTTCTGTAAAACTTTTAAACATCAAACATCAAATCTTTCCGCATACACCAAAAAACCAAGAAGAAATGTTTTACCCTCTCACGGACTGGACTTTTGTCACCCTAATTATCCCATTCGAAACCATTGCTGGTATAAAGTTAATGAAAGCTTTATAATGCTTTTAAGTAACTCTTTTCAAAGCAAAACGTAACCCTTCTTAAGAGCCCTGCGAAGAAAAAGGATTTGAATATTTATAAACCCGTTTGTTTATCACAGCAATCTGCGACGTTGTACTTCTTAAAAGACTGTTGGCGTTTCTCTCGCTGAAGAACGGTTTCCTTTCGTGCACAGCGATGCACATTTCCAGGGTATTTAATATCATTATATCGAGTTTTGACAGGAGAACTGTCCTTACTCACAAACTTAGTTATACAAAATCAATTTCTGATTTAAATACCAATAGACCGAAAGACTTTGGAAAAAACTGTCTGATTATTAATGACTTTTTAAATTGTGTCTGCTGCAAAAGAAATCACTGCTCCGTGAAGAACTCATTAGTTAATGTCAACATTTGACAACAATGGACACAGATATCTTTGGGGAACAAGAGACAAAAGGAAAAGATTCCCGAGAAGCTTCTAATCTCCGATTTAAGAAAACACGCCGCACGTATTTGCATGGAATGCAGTCTTTTAAATGGCCTGTGGAGAACAAACACCTAATTCCTATTGTTAGTTGATATTACTTTGTGAATCCAACATACCAATGTGCCAAAGGCCTGAGTTATCAATGTTACTGCCCTCACGGAAGTAATTTCGATAGCTTGTTACATAGAAGATGTCAGCAGAACAAGTTTTTTAAGAGCAGTTTTGATGTATGGTACCTTAGTTAAGCTATGACAAGGACCTCTTTCACAAATATGTAAATGCAAATAGCATGGCTTCTGCACACAAAAGAAGCCGTCAGAAATAAAAGAAGTCAAGCAAAGCAGATTTATTAACTCTTCTGAATTAAAACTGGCGGGAACCAAAAATACTTTAAGCATAAAACGAATTAACACATGCTAACTAAATAAGCGATATTGGAAGCCTGACGTTTCAAGAGGCGGGGGTCATTTTAATACCCTCGTTTTAAGTCTTAATTGGGCTTTGTATCCAGGCCTCAAAGTCAAGCAGTTCAATCGCGTAAGTATGATCTGGGAAAAAGATTTGAACCTGATCACTCATGGGTCCTCCCAACAACCACCACCCCACCCCCCTCCTCCCCACTGTGTAGAGAATCTTGATGCCCATCAATCATTGTATGCTCTATATGATAAAGAAGACACTGTGACGTGTTCAAAAATTTTATTTCCTTTGTCTACCTACACAGTGAAATAGTAATGCGATATACCTCTGATCCTGTGATGTACATTGGTTAAAAAAATCTTTCAATAAACGCGCAGGCATTTTTTTGCAAGAACGCAAAGTGCAATTTCTCCGTTAATCTTTTCTGACTTTTTTTGTTTTTCAGTTTGATTAAGTATCTTATTTTCACATTTTTATCCATAATTTGAGGTTTCTTTCGACTAAATAAAGAGCAGTTTACTCCTTTTTTAAAAAAATAATGTAGCATGAAAAAAACCCTCGTGGCTTAGAAGGTCGACAGCGTATGTGCTGTGCCAGTATCAGTTCTACTTTTTTCCTTCACGAGGTCACACGATTCCCGCGCGTGTCTCGCGAGGTGCATAGCCTGTGAAAATGTCTTGCCGCACTTCTCGCAGCTAAAAGGTTTCTGACCCATGTGAGTCCGCACGTGATTATTCAGCGTCGTTGCCCCAACGAACGTGCGCGAGCAAAAGCCGCACTTGAACGGCCGCTCTGTTGTATGAGATACCACGTGCGCGCGCAGTTCTGAGGAGTTAGTGAATGTCTTACTGCACTGTCCGCATTGGTAAGGTTTGGTTGGTTGGGTTGGACAAACGTGCATTTGTAATGCAACTCGCTGAGTGAAAGTCTTATGGCACTGTTGACATCGCCATGATGTTAACTCGCTTGTTTGACTAGTTGGACTGGGTATTCTATTGTTGCCTAGGTTAGCGACGTCACTTTTCACGTCACTTTTCAAAGGAGACCTCTGGTCTCGTGGTACGCTCTCTAACGATGGTCGTCTTTGGTTCAAGGTGTATGTCGGAATAAGCGGAGGTAGTCTTTTTGCATCAGTCGGCGGAGTTTTCGTATCTGAAAACAAGTTACAAATAAAACTAATCAGTTGCTTTTCCTTTTCATAGGGGATCAACTATGCAGGGTTAGGGGTAGGAGACGTTAATTTCCCACGCACGAGATTACTGTGTGATAGTGGGTTGTTGTCTAGCGTTTCATACATGAGCCTCTGGCTCGGGCAATAAAAAGACATTAAACTTTGATTACTATTACATACCTTGAGAACTCCAAACAGGACTTGTACTTGGCGTGAACTGGGAACTAGAGGCTGTTCTTGTATATCGGGTAGTGTCTTGAGGTTTTACTGAGGATGATATTGAGTTTATTGGTCGGTTGGACTGTTGCGGTACCATTTTGTCTTGTTTTTTGTCATGCGTGGCTGTGAGAATGACAAGTTATTGAAAATTGTGAGGATTGCTTAGCTTGTAATGCCTTACAATCTGGCTGACAATCTGGCTGGCAATCTGGCCGACAATCTGGCTGACAATCTGGCTGACGATCTGGCTGACGATCTGGCTGGCAATCTGGCTGGCAATCTGGCTGGCAATCTGGCCGAAAATCTGGCTGACAATCTGGCTGACGATCTGGCTGACAATCTGGCTGGCAATCTGGCTGACAATCTGGCTGGCAATCTGGCCGGCAATCTGGCTGGCAATCTGGCGGACAATCTGGCTGACAATCTGGCTGACAATCTGGCGGACAATCTGGCTGGCAATCTGGCCGACAATCTGGCTGACAATCTGGCTGGCAATCTGGCTGACAATCTGGCTCGCAATCTGGCCGACAATCTGACTGACAATCTGGCTGGCAATCTGGCTGACAATCTGGCTGGCAATCTGGCTGACAATCTGGCTGGCAATATGGCTGACAATCTGGCCGACAATCTGGCTGACAATCTGGCTCGCAATCTGGCTGACAATCTGGCTGGCAATCTGGCTGACAATCTGGCTGGCAATCTGGCTGACAATCTGGCTGACAATCTGGCTGGCAATCTGGCTGACAATCTGGTTGGCAATCTGGCTGACCATCTCGCTGACCATCTGGCTGACAATCTGGCTGGCAATCTGGCTGACAATCTGGCTGACAATCTGGCTGACAATCTGGCTGACCATCTGGCTGACCATCTGGCTGACAATCTGGCTGGCAATCTGGCTGGCAATCTGGCTGGTAATCTGGCTGACAATCTGGCTGACAATCTGGCTGACAATCTGGCTGGCAATCTGGCTGGCAATCTGGCTGGTAATCTGGCTGACAATCTGGCTGACAATCTGGCTGGCAATCTGGCTGGCAATCTGGCTGGCAATCTGGCTGACAATCTGGCCGACAATCTGGCTGGCAATCTGGCTGACAATCTGGCTGACAATCTGGCCGACAATCTGGCTGACAATCTGGCTCGCAATCTGGCTGACAATCTGGCTCGCAATCTGGCTGACAATCTGGCTGGCAATCTGGCTGACAATCTGGCTGACAATCTGGCTGGCAATCTGGCTGACAATCTGGCCGGCAATCTGGCTGACAATCTGGCGGACAATCTGGCTGGCAATCTGGCCGGCAATCTGGCTGACAATCTGGCGGACAATCTGGCTGGCAATCTGGCTGACAATCTGGCTGGCAATCTGGCTGACAATCTGGCCGACAATCTGGCTGACAATCTGGCTCGCAATCTGGCTGACAATCTGGCTGACAATCTGGCCGACAATCTGGCTGACAATCTGGCCGACAATCTGGCGGACAATCTGGCTGGCAATCTGGCTGACAATCTGGCTGACAATCTGGCTGGCAATCTGGCTGACAATCTGGCTGGCAATCTGGCCGACAATCTGGCCGACAATCTGGCTGACAATCTGGCGGACAATCTGGCTGGCAATCTGGCCGACAATCTGGCTGACAATCTGGCTGGCAATCTGGCTGACAATCTGGCTGGCAATCTGGCCGACAATCTGGCCGACAATCTGGCTGACAATCTGGCTGACAATCTGGCTGGCAATCTGGCTGATAATCTGGCTCGCAATCTGGCTGACAATCTGGCCGACAATCTGGCTGACAATCTGGCTCGCAATCTGGCTGACAATCTGGCTGGCAATCTGGCTGACAATCTGGCTGGCAATCTGGCTGACCATCTGGCTGGCAATCTGGCTGACAATCTGGCTGACAATCTGGCTGGCAATCTGGCTGACAATCTGGCTGACAATCTGGCTGACAATCTGGCTGGCAATCTGGCTGACAATCTGGCTGACAATCTGGCTGGCAATCTGGCTGACAATCTGGCTGACAATCTGGCTGACAATCTGGCTAGCAATCTGGCTGGCTAATTGACGTATAGAGCGGCCCAATGACAGATTGGATGACTGATAGGATTACTGACAAATTGTCAATCAACTGACTTTGTGACTCACAATGACTGACTGATAGGATTACTGACAAATTGTCAATCAACTGACTTCGTGACTCACAATGACTGACTGATAGGATTACTGACAAATTGTCAATCAACTGACTTTGTGACTCACAATGACTGACTGATAGGATTACTGACAAATTGTCAATCAACTGACTTTGTGACTCACAATGACTGACTTAATAACTCACAAAAGGCTGACTGACACAAATTCGACTTACTAAGCAATGGCTGGATGGCTGGATAGGATGATCAACGAAGTAACTAAGTAGCTGAACTGTTGGCTGGCAGTTTTACCTACACATCGATACTGACTGAGGAAGTCTGAGAAATAATTAGCCAACTCATTCACTAATTACTTGCCTGTTTATCAATCGAGAACCACTAACTATCTGTCGCTGCATGTCATTTGTCTGTCTCTCTCAATGACGATGTAGTTACCTTTCTGACTACCTCCATCTTTCAACTAACTTGTGCTATTCAAAAATAGTTGAAAATACAAATTAAGTTACACTGGTGGTTAAAAGCGTTTCTGAAATTAGTAACAATAAAAATGTTCCCGACGTTTCGGTCGCAATCATGGACCTTCTTTAGGGGAAGTGAAAGGGAACATTTTTATTGTTACTAATTTCAGAGACGCTTTTAACCACCAGTGTAACTTAATTTGTATTTTCAAATATTTTTTAATGTACCCACCTGGTGAGAAACCCAGTTTTAATAACTTGTGCTAGATATAGATGAGAGGCTTTTAAAATACACACTGCCTTAACTTGAACATCAATTTGACCCAATATCTCACCTGAACTAGCTTCACCTGGAAAAGCGCTAACGAATGGAATGCCCATGTACATCGGGTATTTGTCATCGTACCATACAAGCAGCTCTGTGCCTGTTGGAATATCTTTGAACGCTCTGTAGTAAATGTTTCCGTTAAACTGAAATGCATACAAGTTCTGCTCGCCCTTATGTCTTGCGCAGCGGATAAATCGCATCCAACTGGAGCAGCTCTCGTCACTCCCGTCAATGTAATGAGACAATGTGGAACCTTCGTATATCTGTGGGATTGATTGCGTTTTATTTAAATGCACATGCGCGCTATTGTATTGTTTTCGTGCGTCCTTTACGAACCAGTGCGGCAGCGTAGGAAGCTTAACAAACGAGTGACGTAACGGGGATCGATGATGAAAGACCTGTGCTCTCATCTTAAACTACTTCACCGATTAACAGCAAAGTGTTTTGACACTCAAAAAACTTTCAGAGTTCAAACTGGACCTATTTCAGATCCTAATCCTCCTGACTCATCATCTATTGTCGGGCATGAGAACAAATTTCAGTTGGTTTCTATTCTCTTTTCACCTGTGAAAGTTAACTCTGGAAGAACTAGATCTTTCCCAATCATAGTCCTGATCTTGTTTTTATTAGAAAAACACGATTTTTATGTACTTTTTGCTAAATCCTACATCATTGCTGTCGTGGTCAGCTTCCTAAATTTTGCACGTCTTCTGCGATGAATTTCTTATAAATTGGAGTCAAACGAACGCAATACTGCTCCTTACTTATCTAAGCTGCTTTTTTTTGTTGCGACAACAACTGGCCGCTATTTTTCAACAGCGCGAGATGAGACCCAGGCTCCCAAGGCTCCCTATTTCAATTTACCTCCCACATGTGTGACGTATCCATTTCTGATGTGACGTCACGTGGACGAATTCGTCTTCCTTCAAATGGACCAATCCATGTTCCCGTAGGAATGGGCTGATTGGTGTACACACCGTACCCCTCCCCAGCCGAGTAGGAGACTCCAAGCTTACATTCCGATGGTAAGGACTTGACGGCGTAGCTTACACGTTTGTCAATCAAAGGCTGAGTGGATTGCCTATGCAGGGCGCATGAGCCACGGGGCATCGATTGACAAAGTTCACATGCTGAAGGAAAAATTAGTGATCACAGTTAGACTGCTCCAACCTTCTTTGGGAATATTTATATGAATCTTTTCAGGACTGACCGGTGAGTAATTTCTGCTTACGTTATCACTATACAGCAATGTGATGAGGATAAAGTAAAAAAATATCAACTGAGGGCTATGGTTTGATTCATTCCCAAATTCTCAGAGCAAAAACATCAAGAAATGTATGGCAGACTGTAGGGAGAATTGACATTGAGATCTTGAGAAAGAAAGGTTTTGCCCCACTTATGACCAAGACAATCGATTTTGTAAGTAATGATGGTAAAATCTTCATCATGGATTATTTCAAAATCTATGGATATCTTTGCCATGATTAGATGGCTAGTGTCTGAGGAAAGTACAGGCTCTGACATGCTCTACCTTCATCATATACTTATAGAAAACTAGAATTATCTCTGGCAATTAAAATTTCAATAAAGGTCTTTGTCTGCCCCCCTTTTTTGCCCTGAGCAATGCTTCAAGAAGGTAAAACATTCCATCTGTCCACTCGCGTGACGCTGCTGCCAGTCAAAGTGAGTGGAAAAGTCTGTGGAGTTGTGTGCTTAAACTTTCCATATTTCTCTCGAGGTCGTTAAATCAAGTTTTCTGTGACTAAATTTAAAATTGAACTTGATGATAAATAGCTTTTTGTCAAGTTGTTTTTTTATCATAATTTACATCAACGAGTTTGCTTATCCATGCCGTGGACAGAATGTTTGATGCGAAAAATCTGGTAATTTTTTCAGCTAACGTGTATTGAGGAATCAATCTTAACGTATAACTCAACAAAGTTCAGGAGTAAAAATACGTTGAATATTTTTCCTCCTTTTCTTGAAACATCAATGCAACCGTCTACGTTATTAACATAATTGGTTTGAATGGTATCCCCCCAGTCTTGAATACTTAACTGAAAAGAATGAATGTTAAAGGACAGCATCATAAACTTTAATTACCACAAAACTATTATCGCAAATATTTCTCATTGAAATAGTTGCCAATTTAGCTTTCGTCCGCCTATTCGAACGGAAATCTTTGGTACATACTAGAAAATATTTCGCAATTGTGGCAAAGAAGTTTGGATTTACGTCATGTTTGGTATAGACCTAACTTTCGTGCGACAAAACTCCTTTATAAATAGATTTTATTTAATTGCATGACTGCACATCATAACGTAGGGCACTCAGAGGTGAATAAAGCGCAACCACTGCACAGTCACAGTTGGGAAAACTATGAAATACTCTATCAATCATTCCAAATAAATGCCTGTAACTACTAAAATGGTTGTCAAGATTCTAATTTGTTTGTTTGGCTCTAGGTAATTGTCATTGAATTGAAGTATTTTTCAAACAACCACTGTAGTTTAAAAAGAATAAATTAAATCCCAAGCCTTATGAATGACGTTTCTGCAGCAGCCAAACTAAATTGTATGATCTTCTTGAAAGTAAGCTCTCGCCAAATAACAAATTTATAATAGTCACTAGGCCTCACCAGATAACTGATCAGGTGAGAAAACTGGTGACCAATGTTGCGACATTTATACATTTCCTCCACTCGTTTCATCTTACGTGATTATACACACAAAATAATTTAAGCACCTAAGAAGGTTTTGCTTTCAAGTGCAATTTTTTTTCGAGGAAAGAAAAGGGATGATTTGTTTCTTAATTGTCAGGTGCAGACAAGGAACTATAGTATTACTGGACTCATCGATAATTGTTAAAGCCGAGAAAAAAGTCGAGATGTCCTCTTCAAAACCGTAAATAAATCAGGGACAATCTTAGACCAATGAAAGCAAATCAGAAAACTGAGTATAAATGCGCGTGTTTATTCCCATCAATACGCGCCTTGACGCGAAGTCGCGCGTGATTGGTTTTGGTTTCCAGTCAAAATATTTTCGGCGCACGAAACGTTCTAAATTATGTTCACAAAAATTACCTGGATTGAGTGCTTCTTGTTCTACAAAACGCCCTGCTGACTGCGAACCAATTTCATCTTTATTCACCTGCCACCGTGTTGTTTGGCCATAAAGGACGGTAAACACTTCTGAAGGGGTGAAATATCTGGGGCTCTGATGTGAAGATGCATTGGGTTCCAGGTTAGATGGCAAAGCAATCTGATTCAACTGACAAGAAATTTTATGTCTTAAAATTACAAAGAATCTCGAATTAACCTGAACATTAAATCTACGGGAGATAGCATATGTAAATTAATTAGGTCTGGTCGACTGAACTACGTGTTAGAACAAGACAACTGGTTCTTTAAATTGCAAATGCAATGAGTGATATTTGCCTTAGCAGTCGATCATAGAAAAAGTCTGGTTGGAATAAGTACTTCCCGGCAACAGTAAATTAACAAATATGTTGGCACAATCCGAAAACAAAATGTACTTTCTGTTTTTAAATAAGAGGCATAGAGAGGACAAGAAATAAAACCGCCTTTTTTGTTCCCCGCTGAAATCGTAATATATCTCGTTTGCTCTACACGGAGCATTCTCGGAATTACTCTCTCTCTCTGTTTAATGCTTACCAAATTTAGCTCAAGCCTCTTTTTAGCCTCTTCACTAAACAGATGTGACATTTTGCAGGACACGTCTTGTTTGCTCGATTTCCTTGTCATAAAATGTGTCAGCTGAAGGCTAAAGTGCACCGATTGAATTTAAAAACAATCTGAACACTTTGGACGGGCGTTGAATTGAAGTTCCAAAATGTTCATTTCAGTATAAGCTGTCACTTATCCACGCTTGGCTTGAAATAAGCTCTATAAAGTTATCTGATTGGTCAATCTCACCCTTCGCTTCTACGGTGTTCTTTTCATTGTCATCATGAAATAACTTGAATATGAAATAAACGCCTTCTCTGAGTGAGTTCGAATGATGTACGATGATGTGCACGTGAAGTTGTAGCGGGCTGTTGCACTGTAAAGTCTGTGGTCTTGTGGTAGTTTCGTTTGTACCGTTATCTATCTAGGGTCTTGTGAGATCTTTCTACTCTTGTGTCTTTTCGTTTAAAGCTTTGAATAGATCACGTCCTTGGTTGAGTTAATTGTTCACGAATTTCTAAAGCCACTCAACCATAGAAAGCGTGTTATTAACAAACGCAGACTAAATTTTTTTTTCGCAAAGTGGTGACGTCGAAATGTCGCATAATGATTCATTAGAGAAGAAAGATATGTTCGCAAGGTGTTTTGTGGTCTTCTTTGAATGCAAAGACGAAAAAAGTTCACTTAGGTCATTTAAGAGGAAATCATAATTTGCATACTAAGGGTAGGTAATCACAATAAAACTATGCAATTAGACTTGATTAAAACTTATCAAGCTCACTCAAAATAGAAACAGGAATTTCAAGACAAATTGACTTCTAAACCACATAAATCTCAAAGGAATGGTTGATTCAGTTTCTTAAATCCTACAAAGTGGTCAGTCACTTGTTCTTCAATCGCCTTACTGTGACGCAGAAGAAAGCAAATTGGTCAAGTGAAGCTACTTGAAAGGTTTCATCTCGATTTGACTGTACTCCGCGCCTGTGCTGGTTTGGAATGATATTTTTAGAAACGGCCGGGGAATACATCTAGAACGAACAATCAAACGCAGTTTTAGAGGAATATGATAACAAAATGGCGTTCAGTTATGTCCTTAAACAATGACTCTACTCTCAAAACATTTCCTTTGATAAGTGAACTTTCTAGAAATCATTAAATGACGAATATCCGAACCATCAACAAATGTTAGCGGCAAGATCCGGAAATATGTAAGATCAGGAAGGAAGAGAATTGCTCTCACACAGTATGGAAACATAGTTTATTTAACCCGCGAGCCTACAATAAAATACTTTTCATTTTTCCAGACGTCAATGACGCGAATTCACTAAAATATATAACACAAGAGAGGCATAGACGTTGGAGTGTCTCAATGGGGTCAAACGGCCAAAATTTTACCACCAGCCCGTAAAAAGGATAAATTTTAACCATGAACCGTCAAAAAATAGCTCAAAGTTAGCCGTCAAACGGTTCAAAGTCCTTTCAAATCTCCGCATTATTTTAGTTGCTTGCCACGAGTAGTTTAAGATCCCGAAGAATTGAGGAACCAGTAGTCTCAGTCAAACATATTTCCCTTACAGTCATTTTGTCTAATTTTCGCCTTAACTGGCAATTTGAAAGTATAAATGTATAACTTGTTACTGTGATATCTGAAAAAAAGCTGACTCTTTCTGACCACGTCTCGCCTCGCCAATCTCGCCGTCCGACCAAACAAAAACTTATAGCAAGTTGGGATCATGTCGAACGTCCTGCAATCCGACGGTCTTCACCTTTTATCGCAAAAGCGGGAGAAAAACCTCGTGAGGGATACAAGAAACGAGTTTTACAGTCTAAAAAACCAACAATAATTCGAGTGGAGCTATCACAATTTTTGTCCGGCCGAAGACACGCAGAGAGCGGGTTAAACGGCGAGACGTGCTCATAGGTATTGACTTGTTGCAAATGTTATTGTTGCGAAGTGTCAAGGTTCAAGGTTTTTCAAGGTTAGCATTATTGTTGAATAGTCTAAAAACCCCACAAATCGAGTTTCCTGATTATCGTCTGCTTTGTCTACTTGTCTGAATTGTCTTTCTGAATTGGTCGTGTTTTTTACTTTATTATGAGTTCTTTTTCTTAAAGCCGTTTAGGTTTGATTGATTATTCTGAGGTCCTCATGTCCGTCTTGTGCACGAGAGCCTGCAAGACCGAACTCGTTGTTTTTACCTTTGAGTAGTTTGTTAAACGTGCTTCTGGAACAATGACTTCCAACGGAGGTCATGTTTGGATTTATCTACCGACCGGCTTGGTTAGGACCAACACCAGAGTTCCTGTTTTGGTTACAGTGTCCACAGATCGGCTCTTTATTAGGAGAATATCAAACACTTTGTTGCTTAGTTCTACGGTGCCATGAAAGTATCTGGCTTAGCGCCTTGGTCAAGAGATTTAATCCTCCAAAGTCAATCGCCTATAACCCAAATATGTTGGCCAATAGAGAAATATGTTGGCCAATAGAGAACCTAGGGGTATGCACGAGGGAGACGGTTTAGCAGAATAAGTGGTTGGCTTTAGAGGGTATGAAAAATAATAATAATAATATTAATAATAATAATAATAATAATAATTATAATAATAATAATATGAAGAAGAAGAAGAAGAAGAAGAAGAAGAAGAAGAAGAAGAGGAAAAAGCGCAAAGAAGAGTATTGGCCCCTCTCGCCAGCGCGGGTCGGCCTCTCTGACAAAAGTTAGTAGGGAGCTTCAGCAGCCACGACGAAAGGGACGACGACGAAGTCAAGCAATCGCGGAGGGTCTGGAACGAGGACGTCGTTTTTAGCGGGAAAATGAAACTTAGGCAGTGAAGTTGCTCAAGGACGGCGACGTCTGAAATCTTGAAATCTTGTTTATTCTCGCTTCGGATCAGTTTAAGAAATGACATCGTTCATAGACGTCCAAAACCTTCTTCTTCTCACTCATGGATCAAATTTCTTCGTATATATCGAAAGTTCGAGAGTAGGTTATTCAATTCTTGAACATCAACAGTCCAAGGAATTATTAAGCTTTAGCTTTATTTACAATAATTTACGCATCGCAAAAGTTTAAAATATTAAATTTTACGCAAGTTGTTTGAGATTTAAATTCAGTTCTAAGTGTAAACAAACCTATTTTGCACCAGGTTTGTCTGATTTTCAACATGCTTTAGCCTGATTTGTTCTACCTTTGATGCTCCTTCCTTTGGCGAGCAAACGACGTAAGTCTGTCAATGTTAGCTAGCGATCGGCACAGATAGTAGTCGTTGCGCTTCACCCAAGAATACTATTTTTCCCGTGTGATTTTGTCGGAATAATTTTTGTGGCTGTAAATCTATATCAAACATTTTGAAAATAGATTCGGAAAACCTGACAGGTATTCAAACTCATGTTAACACACCGATCTGAAGAATTCTTTGTTGTTTAAAGCGTCTCGATTGAAGAACAGCAACACGCAAAATTTTTAAGTAGCAATAAACCGGCATTTCCATACACAGCTTTTGACCGAGCACAGAGGTGTATTACACTGCCATTTAAAAATTTTCATTTAATAAAAATGATAAACAGCACTCTTACATAAAATATACTCAAATAAATTTAAACCTGACGTGGTCGCTTTCACCGCTTGACTTGACATCTGTTGTGCGGAGGAAGGAATATGAGTTGGTGGGTTTTCGAGTTTTATTTGTTTAGGAAATTGAACAGGGTGGTTTAAATCAAACGAAGAAGCGAATAAAAACTCCAACCGGCTATAGACTGTCTAAAATCTGACAACAAACCCGCACTTTTTGATGAGAAAAACTGCTTTGAAGTTCGGAAGTTCACGACGACGTGAAACAGGTCCGTCTCAAGTCGTCGACGACAAGACGGCGGCGGAATTCTTGGTTCGCGCTTGCGCAGTGACTTTCTTGCTACTTCCGGTCATCGTCCTCCGTTTGTCGTCGTGGTTACTTAAGCTCCCTAGTTTCTCCGTCACTACGACGTAACATAGTATTGCAACGTAACATTGTATAACAGAGTTTGTTTTCTTTGCCGTCGACACCCTCCAACCGCTTTTACGTGAACGGCAAGAGTGACCACGTGACCTTCTTTTTCCCGCCATTTTTTCTCGCTTCCTGGTTACGCTTTGCGGCTTTTACTTGAAAGTAACCTGTTTTGCAGTTGCCGTGTACGTAAGATTTTCTTCACTTTTTTCTCCCACAAAGTAGAAGTTAATGACCGAGAAAAGGGCATCAAAACTTTTCCTTCTAAGTCATACAAGGGCGCCTTCAAATTAACCATGACGTAAGCTCACGCCAAGCTAAAGCAGCAAAGTTCACGCTATATTGCGTGAAACGTGAAAGGGCAAGCCGAAGATTGCCGTTTCACGTAAACGCGGTGCTAAATCTCCCTGTTAACTAAAAATATGGAACAGGTCAACTTCTCTTGGACAATTTTGTCAAACTGAAAGTTACGATAGTGATAAGAACTGCGAAAAAATTTAAAGGGAGACTTCTTTCACAGAGTGGATTTAACTGCCAGTTCTCAAATGAGTCAATAAAGAAATTTATGATCATCGGTTGGCTGAATTGGGTTTTTAGATGTTAGTGAGAAGGTTAAGGGATATCGCGTCAGTGATACCACGTCATTGAGCGTAAAAGACTCAGTGGGGTAGGGTGGGAACCGCCACAGTCTTTCAGTGTTCATTCTCCAAAGTGAAGTAATTGAATTATCCCCCAAATGGTAAAAAAACGAACACAGAGTTTTGATAAAGCAAGGAAGTTATTTATTCATAACTGACTGTTGATTCATATTACGAAAATGAATGGTTTGAATTATAAATATATGCCTTTTTCAAAGGTTTGGTAAATGTACAAGATATCACTCGATGACTATTTACAAGATGAAGCCTATAAAGATGCCTGCAGAACACTATCACTGTATTGAAGAATTACTCGGTAGGGGAATAACAATAAAAACCATAGTTTGAAAATTTCCAGTATTTTGTCGTCTATTTTTTAACTTAAAGTCTGGTTATTCCTGACTATCAAAAAGTGCATCTTGTTTTTTTACAACCTAAATGAGATTTAAATGAGTTGGAATAAAAAAAATTTTTTTCATAACTTAATCAGGTTATTTCTGAAAGACTATTCCCTCTTATTCCACATACTTCCTTGTCTTTGTACAGGGTTGGAACAGGAATATTTAAAAAATGACATGAACTATAAAATGACTGTTGACTACACAGGCGAATTATCTACATTCTGGTGTGTATAAAAGGCGAAAAATCGAAACGTAAGCATAAACTTTAGTCAACGTCAGTAACTATACAATCTGGAAAGACACAGTGCTGCTAAAAGCACTTTTAGAGTGTGAGTTTTCCCTTTACAGAACGTTATCAAATGTAAAAACCTCGTGTGTGTCATGAATCAGTAATTGTCTCTGGGAAAACACTCGTAGAGAGATCTTTTGTGCTTGCTAAGTTGCGATGCTTGTGAAAATGTTTTGTAGCACTTGTTGCAGGTAAAAGGCCTTTCTCCTGTGTGGGTTCGGACGTGGTTGTTAAGAGTTGTTGCTCCGGCGAAAGTCCGCGAGCAAAACCCGCATTTGAATGGTTTTTTCCCTGAATGAATGACAGCATGCGTACGCAACTCGTTAGGATGCGCAAACTCCTGCGAACAGTGGCCGCATTGGTAAGGTCTGTTTGGATTTCTTGCACAGATGTGCATTTGAAGCAAGCTGCGCTGAGCGAAAGACTTGTCGCATTGACCACAATGCCAGATCTTTGGTTCGCCATTTTCCAAGATGAATTCCCCATCAGCAACACGAGGCCATTCACATGGCAACTCCGTCTTGTCCTGTAGGTCCTTGAGACGCGCTTCCTCCAATTTCCTAAGCATCTCCTTTGGTCCGTCAGTCTTGGGCGTGTTCTGCATCTTCGCCTTCTTGTTGCTGCCATTGCTATCTTCACATTTCCTCTTGATGTTTTCCTTTCGAGCCTGTTTTTTTACATGGACCTCTCCTTCTGTCGCGCTTGGAGTCTGCGTAGGTCTTGTCGGAGGTGAGTCACTTGGTGATCTCCTATTAGAAGATGTTTGTAATTGAGCAGAGGCTTGTTTTCCAGCTGTTATTGACGGAGGAGGAATGGGGGAGACCTGTTGTCCATCTGTGTAAGTCGTTGCCATTACTGGGTAAGGCCTGGATCCTAAAGAGCAAAGTAAACTAAAATTAGTATCATAGTCGAACTTCGAAAACTGCCTGACAAGTCTGACATTTCTTGTTATCAATTAAATCGCAAGAGTGTCATGTCAAACTCGTCTTCAATATTGTTTTAGCCATTCGCTTTCTTGTCAATTCTATCTTTATTTTTCCTATAACAACGACAAGGGGAATGAATGGAAACAAAGGCGATATAGCCAGTTGTGTGGCATTCTACGTATCGTATGTCAGAGAAATATCGAGAAAAACTGGTCTTACCCGTTGAATTCAAGTCGTGAATGCTTATTGGAATACCAAAATATTGTGGGTAGATATCTTCGTACCACACAAGCAGCTCTGTTCCTACAGGAATATCCGTGAACGCTCGGTAATAAATGTTGCCACAGTACTGGAAAGCAAACAGGTTTTGCTCGCTTCTGTGGCGTGCACATTTAATGAATCGCATCCAGCTGGACGAGTTCTCGTCCGTTGCATCGAGGTAATACAAAATTTGGCCATCTTTGTAGATCTAAAATGAATAAGAGTCAGGTTAAAAATCATCCATCGAAATGTATGCACAATAGAAAGTTCTTTATACATTCTGTTTACTGTGTTCGTTTAGGTAAATGCAATGTAAACGTGCGACATTAATTGATGAAGTGAATTGACGATTAGAAAGCAAACTGCGTCGTCTTCATCTTAAGACTGCGCGTCCTAGAAATCTTGCTTTTGAGCTTAGTTTTAGGTTTTTCAATATAAAAATCTTCCTCAATACCTAACTTGAAACTGATATAGGTGTTTTTGTTTTGTCTCGTACCTCCCACAGGTAAGAAGAGTCCATACTGGGTTTGACATCTTCGGGATTAATCCGTTTTCCCTCATAGGGTCCGATCCACGTCCCCACAGGAATGTGTTGTTTCGCGGACACTCCATGCTTCTTGCCAGGTATGCTGGACTTACACAGCTGAACTACATCTGGGAAAGATTTCAAGGCGTAGCTGTTCCAGTCTCCTGGCAGGCTCGGCGCCGATTGGCTAGAGGGTGGATGAATAGGGCAGCGGATTGTATAGATCTTGTTACAGATTCTGCAAACTGAGGAAAAGGATTGGAATGAAATTTGTTTTCTTCTTAACTTTGGCGATGATATATGTATATATCCACTCACAAAAAAAAGGAGGGAAGGTGCTTTTGTTATCCAAATTCTTACCAGGAACCATTCGCTCCCAAATTTGCACTTTACGTTTTGTTAGACTTAGGCTTTAGGCCGTGCAAATCCACGAAATCAAGAAACGTTTTTATATGATACTGTTGTCGATTTATTTCGATTTGAAAGTGCTTCAATGAAAACGGACCAGCCATTTTGGAATAAAGGTCAGCAGAATCGTTTACGTCTGGAACCGAACGATGGCCTCACAGAAAGCAAACAAACACTGAATTGATTGATTCAATCAAGAAACAATAATTCGAATAAACAAGCAAGTCTAAAAAAAGACATCAACCTACATGAAGAAGGTTTCTCCATTCCTGAACCATTTTCTTCCAGTTTCTTGCTCTTAGACTCTTCAATGTTAATTGTCTCAACATTTCCAGTTTTCTGGTGCAGATAATTGTACAGGTCCTCGGCCGTGAAGGCAAAACCCCGCGGTTTTATGATTGCTTCTTTTGGCCGTTTTTCCTTGACAGTGCTAAGCTGTGGTCTCGGGAATGCCGCTGCCTTTTCAACAGTGGATGCCTGCATCGCAAGAAAGACAGTAAAAGTGTAACTAGAAGAACAGGATTACTTAGTTACGGTAAGAAGGCCGTTAAATATATCTACCGGTCAAATGCGAGGTTGTTTTATTACAAAGCTACATCCACACGCGTCACAAAGCAAAAATAGCGATAAATATAAACATGAACTCAATATATGAGTCACATATTGGCTTCTGTTGTTTTACTGACGCTTGTTTTTCAGCGCTATTGAAAATCGATAAACCGGTAAGTTTTGTTAGATAATCAAAAACCACTCTTGTATCAACACCTAAACCAGATTCTAGAAACAACAGCACAAACAGTTGCAAGGACGTTTAACGGTAGGCAAATTCTGGGTTGTTTTCAGAGACTCCTCAGTGGTACTTCTAATAAAAGGCGGGATACCTTGACTCGGCATCACAGTCCAAGACTTTTTTAAGAACAATTGCAACGTGTCCTGACAAAGCTATATCATTACTTCTTGCAAGATTTGGCGAAAAAGTGTTAATGTAGTAAAAATAAAACTTCTTGGTGTTAAGTTCAATTAATATTCGTTTCTTAACAACAATCACATCTTATTCAAGTAAGGATACAACTCTGTGCTTTTTCTTACTTCGTTAATTTTGTATCAGTTTCCTCGCCCAGGAGAGGAAAATGTGAATAATGGATTCATCGAGATGTGTCTGTTTGTGGCTAGAGGTTCAACTGGTTCCATTGTTTTTGTTTTCTTTTTTTTTTTTTTTTTGCTCAGTAAGCATTGCTTAAGCAAGACAGCCCTTGGGGTCATTTGGGAACGGAAAAGAGTCATCATAAGATAAAGTACTAATGAGTTGTTTTGCAGAAGTGCATCATTTCAAAGTCGGGAGTAGCTCTGCTAACGTCAGCACTGACGCAAAAACGCATAAAAATGAAAACAATGAAAATCCATTTAATGCGATGTTTGTTCAATCGGAAAATCAGCGATGGTATCATGAAAAAAAACTAAACAATCGTTAACCACCTTATATTGGTATAGCCAAAATGATTCATTCGTCCACCAAATATTTATTTGCATTTCTCAGTTTCTATCAGATAAAGAGTTTTAAAGTGGAATCGGAAAGATGGTGCAAACGTCTTTTTGACATTTTAGGTGTAGATTTCTCAGAGTTTTTATCCAATAATTGAAAAAGAAAATTATGTGTTTCTGTGTTCCTTTTAGAAGATTATCGCTACTCAAGCAACCAATATCATGGTTCGAAACGAACGAAAAATTCAAGGAAGAAAAAACTTAAAGCTGAGAGAACGATTCTGAAGAAATAGATTATCGTGTAAACGGAGAGCACTTTTCTGAATTCTTCGTCTGGAGAAGTTGAAAACTGTGTAACGACAAGCATGTGGAATTCAAAGATATATAACACCTCCCTGATCAATGACATCATAAGCTGTTTTTGGCGCAATCGCGTCTATTATGAATAGACTCACCATCTCTTATAAATCAACAGGGAATCTTTGCTCCTTTCTTCCCACAGGACCTCAGACCTCTTTATCTGATTACGTTTTGGCGACTTTCTGCACTTAAAATTTCCTCGCAGAATAAAGAGCCCTCACTGTGACTCCAATTTGTAAAGGATCTTACCCAAATAAAACGATTATCAATAAAAAGTGGCATTATCAAGGGAGCAATACTTGTTGTTATGTTGTGAAGTACTCTGAATATACTCTAGTTCTTTGCTATGGTAACCTGGCAAAACGTGTGAAAAGGCTTGCATCTTACAAAGAAATTTACAAATTTAACTCTGCCCAAAGGTTGAAGTGTAAGATTATTCAGTAATGTTGTGGTACTCACGTCACATTTCACTTTGACGTAAAGCAGCTAATGATATACATTGCAAGTGTATTTAAAGAAAAGATCATTAGTTTTGATTTTAATAATGAGGCCTCCATAGCGTTGCACGTGGCGTTGAGACAAGGGTAAAGAATAGCACGTGCATTAATTAACCTCAATGACAGTAAACGGCCAAATTGAAGTTGAAAGGCCTAATTATTTCAAAGAAAAACACGAGCAAAACAACCGTACGTGACCTCTCCCAAAGTTGTCTTGTTTTGATATTTTTGTGTTGAGCGAATTTGCAAATAACAAAAATATAGTTCAGCAACAATTAAAAGTATTTTTTCCAGCTTTATGCAATCATCTCCTTACTTGAATCAATATATCTAAAAGGCCCGTATAGATATAGTCATCTCGCCATAACAGTTGGAGATATCGAGAGATAGATATTGGAGTCAACAGCTATGTGTCGAGACGGAATAAGAAAGGAGTACCTGTGAAAGTGGAAGAGCTTTTTTTTCTGGATTGCAGAAGAAAACAACAACAACAGCAACAACAACAACAACAACAACAACTTTCGTTTGAAAAACGAAGGGAGATCGTTTTGTTAGCTTACATCGTAGCCACGAGGAATAGCTGCTGTGTTCTACCACCAAACTGTTTCACTTATCCAATTATAAGAACTCGAGATATTGAACTTTGTATTTTAAGGACAGACGGAGCAATCAAAGGCTAAAAAAGCGACGTCTGTCTTAATCTGTCGTATTCTCAGGTATTTTTAAACCTTGAAATAGTGCCAAAAGATAATTCCGTCTGACTCGTGAATCCGAAAAAAAAATTATATACAGATGAAACGACGGACTTTTTTTTATTAAGCTGTAAAGAGTTAACACAATCCATATATTACGAAGCAGATTTGTGGCAAAGAGATCGAAATTTGCACCAGCCAAAACAAGACATGAGGAAATTGTCTATCGTAGGTATATTGTTTCTGAAATATATTGTTTCTTCGCTGCTTGCCGCTTCAGCCAATACTACGATACTACAAGTTCTTAAAAATCAGCACTGTAACAAATAAGAGCCTTCTTATTCCAGATATTAGGAGTCATTACTGGATATATTGTCTGTTTTATCTCCAAGAGAATTACTCCGCTATGAGTAGCTATACTCTGTTTACACTATAATGTTTTATTCGGTTTCCAAGTGACGAAATAGCAGAACAAAAAGTCCACTATTGAAGCCGCTGATTTTCATATTCATTTGGTCTCAAAATAGTTTGTTTGACGCTTTGATTACCCAAAATAGAAAACTTTTGTTGATTACTTTACTTCGTCAAATTAAAATAATAAAAAGAGATTTTCATAATGGACTATTTTGCTAAAATTACATCATACCTCACAAATAGAATATATCGTTTCTGGCCGTGATTTGTAATCTCAAAACTAAAAGCACACGTCCTGAATTTTCGATTCTTGATAAGACAGGAGAGAAATTATGAAACTCGGAGAATTAAATTAAAAGTTATGATGTAATCGTATATTTTAAAAAATTGATCATTTATTGATAATTCAAATGGACATGACAAACTCAAAGGCGATTTTTCAGAGCTTTAAAATCCTTCGTTTCAAAGGTCTTATCTCTGTTTTTATCTTCATTATCTACTTTGTGATATTGTCAAAGTTTTTGCAACTAAGCAAGATGCAGATTCTTGACATCAATAAAATAGACAATACTTTCTTCAAGGATGTACTGAATAACGTGCATCTCAGGAATTTTTTTAAGAAAGATGACACACCAAAATATAGCAACGAGGTTATTACTTAACTTTGAGATCGCTTTTATAATGCTCGATCATTTTCCTAGTTACGAAAGTGAAATTCAGCTGATGTAACTAAATATTCGAAAGTGAATCAAGTGTTCTCAAGCGCACATTTTTGGCGTGTTGAAAGTAATTAATTTTCCACTCCAGTGATTGCACATGTTTTTATGAATAGGACCGCAGTCATGCGTGAATTGCAGAAGTCGGCCGCAACACGTTATACGGCCTCTGTACTTTTCGGCAGCATTAGCTCTAATATTGAATAATCCATCCATTAGGCGCCTGACCACTGGCACTAAAAATATCCGTCAATCTCCACTGCAAGAAGCTTAATAATAACACACTCCACGACGAGAATGAAAAAAAATTTCCGAAACAGGAAAAAATACCAAAGTCTTTGGGTGTAGTAATGAATAGTAAATAAGGTAGCTGTTTTACACGGGTAACTTTGTGGCAAAAAGACCATCGTTACATGCAGATAAGTTTTGCTGAGTAAAAACGCTACAAAAACTACATTTCTTTCCTTCAGCTACTATGAAGGCAAGCGCTCTCTGATTTCCTCTTTAGTAGTGGTTCAATTCTATGTCATGGTTCGAAAGTTGTCTAAATTATATCAGTTTCGGCGCGAAAACTTACCATCATCTTTGTATCTGTAAACTGCGTCGCCAGACAAGTAAGTTGTTCCTCTTCAAAATCCTCAGATATCCCCTGTTACACGAAGATTGAAAAAATTCTAATGATTTTGGCTCTGAGCACGACTTTTGGAAGAGTAGGAGTGTAACGTATGTTGTTCACCCTGGAGCCTAACGTCTCGCAACTGGCGCGCGCCGTTGAACACTATGGGCTATTATGATGTCAAAACTTCTTCGGTCGTTGCGAAAACAAGTGATCATGTGTCTCTTGTTATGGTAATGGTTCACCACGGTTGAAGGAACAAAGCTCTTTCTAAATACAATATAGACAATAAAAGGGAAAAAAACAACTTAACTATTAATTAACGAACTTTCGTGCGGCTAGATAATTCGATTCGAACCGTATAGGTCGATTTTATCGAGTTGCGAAGATCGCAAGTTTTTCACGGTAGATGAGTCTTTCCCAGTGGCAACTGAGAGTGAGAGGTTTGTATTAAAATGCAGAGGTTTTTGCGCAAATGGGCTTCAAGCTATTCACCCGCGAGGCTTAGGCTTCACTCAGTTTGCATTTTGAGGGCTTTGTCTCAACACGTTTCGAGTTTTGGAAATTTAGCATCAAAGAGAGACGCCTTTGTTAACGTAATAGAATTTAATATCGTGTGCTTTTGTGTTCGCTTTTCTGCGCATCGCTTACTCCCAGCTGCTTTCAAAAGTTTTTCCTGTTTCGCTGATATAATTAACCGACAGAAAATTCTCTGATTTTAAGATAAAACTACTGGCCAAAAACGAGCACTGATAAAGCATACCCTTGAAGATGTTTGCGTAGGTTTAGCTTCTATCAAAAATCGTCCTTAGGCAAATCTTAGAGGTTTAATATTATATTGTCAAAGTAATTTCATTTTCGTCGTTTTCAACTGATCCATTTGGTTTGCTTTCGTCAGCATCTCAGAGGCCACGTTTCAATTGCAAAAGTAAACTCTAAATTTAATGAATGTGAATTGGGTAAATATATCGATGCGCTGTAAGTAAACACGAACTACGTGATATTTCAAAGACTTTTTCCAAAACAGGAATGCCCTAACACAAAGGCAAACGACTTTTTGAAGGTGCAATATGAATAGAAACATGAACTGGTTTCCTGACAGACTTTCAAACAACGAAGCAGGGAGGAAAATATCATTGTTGGAAGAGGTTTTTTTCAGATTTCTTAAAAACATTTGAAAAGCGTATCAGCAGCACTTTTGTATACGATAGACGGTTTTATTTCAACGCAGATAGTTTTCTTCTATATATTGCTTTACGATTGTGTTTTTCCCAGTTGATTAGTAAAGATTCTGCTATCTTTCCCTCTGATGTCAGCTTGGTTTACATCATCAGGTCATGACGGAAACTGAACCTAATCATTCCTAATCAAAGCAAGAATTAACATGGAAAAAATTATGTTCATGTGGAAAACTATGCAATGGAATATAAAACTGAATTTCATCATATTTGCAACAAGATAACAATATCACTTTTATGCCGCTAAGTAGTACGTTATCGATTTTTTTCTGAAACCAATATAGCTTCTTTGTTGTCCTTTAGTTTGGTTTCCAATTGAATGCATAAATTCGATCGAGTTCCGCATTGCCAGGCTTAATTATTGTGAATACTTTGCGCGCCATACCAACGTTAAGAGCTTTTTGCAAAAGAAACTCTCGAAAATGAACGAAATTTTCTCGAGAATTCGGCCATGGAGTTTTTCTTCTAACTGAAGGGTTTTATTGCACGCTTTACGTAATAAAACAAAATCACCAAACTTTTCTTCAAAGCGTTGATTTTGTACCTTTTCTAAATTTGTAAACATTTTGTTGTGCGAGCTGTCAAGTTCAAAACAAGTCAGATTTTCTCGGCCTCGACCGAGCAAATTCATGTTTCATTAACTTTTATTATCCACTAGGTTGTCAAACTTTGAAAAAAAACTAGCCTTCATCTTCTTGAGATTAACATCGCCTACAATAACACATGACTGAGTTCCTCTCATATTTATGAACGCGTGATTAGTCAAGCTCGGAGTTAAAAACGACAGATGCTGTTTAGTCATGCTTGGGCTTCGACCCTCTTCTTAAGAAACGCTGGCTCCGTCGTAACATTATTTCGAAAATTATTCTAAAACTTTACTGAATAAACGTGTGCAGAGAAAATAGTAGAAGTCTCTTATTTCATAACAAAGTTACGAGTTTAAACGAATGAGTGGATTTTGGTTTAACCTTTGGAATTGACGTAGTTTCTTTTTTTTTTTTTTTGTAATCGTTTGGAAGTCAAACAGTACTCGAAATAAATATACTGCATTGTGATAATGATAATTGAGCAAAAAGCCGACCTGAACGAGCGATAAATTGGCTTTAATTTCTCTTATAGTCTCGATGAACTTAAGTTTGATGTTCTGCCTGTTTGTTCAGTTTCTCCCTTTCTCGCCTTAAGATATCATTTAATTGCCCAGAATCATCATATCGCAGCACTGAGTGAAAACATGACAACAAAGCAGAGTCAACAAATTAAAAGCAAATATACGTCAGAGAAACATCTGTTCACCTATCTGCGTATCATATGAAGAGAGGCTGATAGTTTCGAAAGAAACTGTTTGGGGCTGCGTCGGTGGGAGTAACGAAATAATTTGGATATATCAACAAAGATGAAATGGTAAATCGGCCACCGTAACGATTACAAAAGCTGACGTTTCGAGCGTTAGCCCTTCGTCGGAGCGAAGGACGAAGGGCTAACGCTCGAAACGTCAGCTTTTGTAATCGTTACGGTGGCAGATTTACCATTTCAACTTTCTTGATATATCCAAATTATATCATATGAAGAGATCTACTTAACGCCCCGCGTGGCTAACTGGTATGAGCGGAGTTATCGTCCAACAACATTTAGAAACGACGGGTGCTGCCCGGTCAAATTAAGGCTGAGTAACGTAGTCATATCATCTATATGTCAGTGTTAAATGGAACAGACAGACCATGAAAGGAAACGCAAGGTAATAGGTTTAAGCTTAAAGACACTGTTTCTTTAAAAGATAGTTATTCCAGTTTAGACCTGACCTACACTGTACTTAATCAACTGAATACGTTTTTAGTCCATCTTAAATTTTAAAATCCTTTGAGGTTTAGAAAGATTTTTAAGAAAGGAAAACAATAAAAAGCTCTCGTAGCTGATGGTTTGAATTTCTCGGCGTCGTTTGATCCGTTTCTTCCTAGGGGAAAAAAGTGGTCAGTGATTAATAAATATATGGCACAACACGTTGCTACTTCAAAAAAATCCTGATAAAGAAAAAAATTCCGCTCTCAAGTCAAATTGAAACGTAGAACGTGGGAGTTCTAACCGCCCACGATTTCCGTCAGGGTGTAGTGCCACTTTCAGCCTCTTTTTCCTTTAAGATACAATCAAAATTGCACGAGAAGAAGTCGCGACAACATTAGATTTATACGGGGTAAGACGGTCAATTTCTAAACAAAAATTCCCCTGCACATTCCGAACAGACATCTTTATAAGCTGCATCAATTTATATGCATAACTCTGTTGATAAATCCCGTAGGTTTTAGCTAATAAAAATTCAAAGCCCATACGTTTGTAGTTTACACTCAGCTGCACCTCATTGTTCGCGCCACTTGCTACGTGAACAGTTTTTCCGCTTTCATTGACGTCAAGTCGTGAGTAATTGCCCTACACGCTAGAAACCAATTTTACGCTCTGTAAGTTTTCCTGTTTGTGCTCTGGTGACGCCGTCGAAACCGAAAAATGTTTTGCTTGAAATTTTCTGCGAATGAGTTTCGAAGCAGTTAATGTTTTGTTAGTTTCAAAACCTTCGTGGAAGCATATTTTTTTAAAGTTTTTGAACAACATACGAGTATTTCTAATCATCGGGCATTTGTAGCAAGGTGGAACAGGAAGAACGCAGAAACTTATTGAACGGATGTTATATTGCAAATATTCAATACCCCTGATGAACTCGAAAAATTAATCAATATACAAACAACTTCATTAATTTGCTTAATTATACCGCTCATTTGAGCTTCCCGGGTTACTCGTTTTCTAGTGGTAAAATATGACGAATTTAATCCTATTTTGGGAAAAGTTCTCGAAGGACTTCTAAATTAACGTTTATAAAAAATAGTTAATCGTGAAAGAAGGCTAGGCCAAAGGTTAATTGCACTGTTTTGACGGATATGATTTATCTATGAGTATGAGGAAAAAGTGTCTATTTATAACTCAATCAGGTTATTGTCCAATTTCCACTGAAGTCACAGTCTTAACAGAACAGAACTGCCGAGCTCAGGTACGTATATGCAGTACGATGAGATACTGACACCCTGTGGGATACAGCGAGTAGCTGGTCACATCATTCGTTTATAGAGCTGAACCCAGTTGTTCGAAGGCTGATTAGCACAAACCCAAGGTTAAATTCTAATCAGGGTTTCTTTAATCCCTTGTTCAAAAGTCTTTTTTGGGATAATATTCCTTACACTTTTTAGAGCATCCAATCACCAAGGTGTAGACTAAAAGAATTCCACTGAATTTCCTTTCAAAGCTTTCAGATCTGATATCAGATTTTACAGTAACCCTGGGTTATCTTAATCCAGCTTTGAACAACCGGGGCCTGGACGCTAACCTCTGTGTCATGATAACATCTCCTCTTATCTTCTAATCTTATTTCCTTATCAATAATAAACATGACAATATTTTATCCTGCTGCAATTTTTCAAGCTAACACAATGTAGAAGAGGGTTGATTCGGTGCAGTGAAAGATACTTTGGTGCAATAGAAGGTAACAATATGTTAAGCCAGGCTTTGAGCTTTTCGCCGCAAATAACTTATCAATACATCTAAAAAAATGTTGTTTTAATTGAAAGCGACTTTTTTTGACTGTAAGCACACCGTGACTCGCGCGCTTTGCTTCTGCATGATTATGGAAAAAATGTATGTCAATTTTTTTTCCTACATATGATCAATAAGTTGTTACATGATATTTCCCTAAACGCGTATAAATTATCTTGAAGAATACAAATTGCACTTGCCCATGGACTCGTACAATTTCGCTTGCTTTTTTAAAAAATAACTCGTTATTTATCCTAAATTGCATTCGAAATTATGTGATTACCTATATTCAAGTTTATTAGATCTCATCGTGATAAAATCGCACACCTCATCCTTCCCTCAATATAACCAACCACCAAATCGAACCTGGATTCGCTTGGGGCCTGGGATGGATTTTGTGAATGGCTCCCAGATCTAATTGTAGTCAATCGGGATCAGCATTAATTTTTCTGCGCAGGGGAGGGGAGGTGGAACGCGCTCATCCTACTTTCGAGTGAATGTTCATGATACTTACGAAGCCGTGAGGCTAAATGAATTGTTCATCAGCAAATCCATTAAAACACATAAATCGGAGGAGGTCGTCTTGAATGAATTACCCATAGTTTTAGATCAGAACTTTACATTCTATCCTAAGATACCTGAGATAGGTTTAGAAATCATCCAAATCTTAGACTTTCTCGCCTCTTGAGCAAATAAATGATCCTCCTGATCAAGTCTCATTCGAAGACTAAGTTGCAGTTAAAAGAGTCATGAAAATGTACATTCTCCAACGGGTTTCGAACCAGTCACGACTCCCAAATGCTAATTTGGCGCTACCTTTCGCTTGGAAATACCATTTGATCTTCATTTTATTCCAAGAAGTTTCATAAAGTAGAATATTTTGTCACCCTAACATGATGATTCAAAGTACCCTTGATAAGATTTTTACGTCCAGGTATTTGCTCCAAAATTCTTGCATTTCACAAATGAACTAATATGCACCAATAGACACCAATAAACACCAATATACACCAATATACACCAATAGACACCAATATGACAACACTTACGTGGAAACGCTATCGATATGGCAAAAACTTTTCAACCGCAGAAGTATACTGGTTGTATTAGAAATATGAACAACTCTTGTAGCAATACAACCAATATAGTTGTAGCAATAAAGTTACAGTTATCTCGATATCTTAACAATACCTCTTTGGTAGCAGACCGTATTTGCTCCTCCCGATTTAACTCTACAACTTTCTCTTTAAACGAAGTCTACACATCCTAAGATAATCTGGTTTCAGTCAACTGAATTGATAATGTAAGTTGGCCGCCGCAAAGAGTTCCTAAAGCTAACGTTTCGAGCGTTAGCCCTTCGTTAGAGCGAATAACGAAGGGCTAATGTTCGAAACTTGAGCTTTAAAAACCTTTTAAGTTGACCAGTTAAAATTATCAGCTGAAATAATAAAGCCAAGTTTTCATGTAGTCCTCCCCACCGACCCAGCACCACAAATGCTCAGTGCATCCTAAAAATTCCTCACAAGATCACATTTTTTTTAATTGTGAACGAATGAGGTCTAATGACTGATTGATTCAGGGTTTATTTTAGTAATACTTCAGTAGAGTGCTAGTATTACAATATCGCCACTCCAATTTTGCAGACGAATGTCCCTTCCTCCATCCTTAGATTATGTGAATGGGAAACTCATAAATCGACAAAAACAAACATGAAATGGGGAGACTGAGTAACTGGGAAACGAAATATTTTATTACATTATCGTCAATATGATTGAAGGTGCATTACAACTAGCCTTTTTACATCATCAGCTTTTGTACATAGCCACTAACGAGAGATAAATATTCAAAGACGCTATGCGCCTTATCTGTCGGTGCACAACAATGATAAATATTAGCCTTCCAGTGCCAAAAAAGGTTTTTATATTTTGAAAAGTATGAATTGCATTAGAAATTTTTAAAAATGAGTTGATTTGAATATAAGTTAATCAGATGGCCTGAAGAGCAACCAAGTCTGTTTACGACGAGACAGCGAAATAAAAGGAATGTTTATGTATTAAGGATAGGTGAGAGAGAGAAAAACCAAGTTGAATTACATTACAACGTTGTTCATTTAAAGAACTTACTCTAATTCTTACTTACTTCTTGATATATGTTCCTAATTGCTCAATAGACTTAAAAATTTTTACCACCTGTACATGTGAAGCTAAATTCAAACTATAAAACGCCTCTGATTGCAATTCAGTGGTGTTTTGCTCACGCTAACTGGAATTCTTCAACCTTATTTATAATTCATTTTGAGAATTATTACTTTTAAGATTTTCGCCAAAATACGGCTAACTTCATGAGGGCTTAAAAATATTTTTGATAAATTTTAATTTATGCAAATCCTACGATGTCGACTTAGCTGGGAAGCTTGTGAAAAAGACTTTCCACACCGTTCACATGAAAATGGCTTCTCTCCAGTATGCGTGCGCATGTGATTATTCAAAGTAGTCGCTCCGCTGAACGATCGCAGGCAGTAACCGCATTTGAAGGGCTTCTCACTCACGTGAACAACTGCGTGCATGCGCAGTTCTTTAGGTTGCGCAAAAGATTCATGACAATGGCCACATCGATAGGGCTTACAAGGCATGCGCGAACAGAGATGATTATTCAGAAGAGAGCGTTGAGTGAAGGACATTTTGCACTGACCACATTTGAAATCATCGCTTTCCCTGATGTTCTCCAACACTTTATCATATATCTTACGGTATCCTGTGGTCAGCTGAATTCCTGTGGTGGTAACCGAGTTGTTTTCTGCTGGTGAGGTACCATTGCTCGATTCTTGTTGCATTCGGGGCAGCTTGAGGGGTCGTTCTGTTTCTTGAGGGAATGATTTGTCAACCTGCCGCTTACAAGGAGGGAGGCTGTTTTTGACACAAGACTTGCTGCTCCTCTCTTGATGGTTAGTTTCATGACTCATATTAACTGGAGAAGTTTCTTGTTCACTCTGTGATTCATGGGCGCTTGAAATAGTGACATTGCCTGCATGTTGCGTGCTCGATGCTTTCCCTTTAAAAACTAGAAAAGAAATGGAGTTACATTTTGTCATATATTTGCTCGTCGTCTGTGTACGTCCTGTTACAGGACAAGAGTTTGACCAAATCGAATTATGTAATGAATTAAGGCTGATAGTTTCTAAAGAAAATGTTTGGGGCTGCGTCGGTGGGGGTAACGAAATAATTTGGATATATCAACAAAGTTGAAATGATAAATTGGCGACCGTAACGATTACAAAAGCTGACGTTTCGAGCGTTAGCCCATCGTCGGAGCGAATAGAGGAATTGTGGGTTGTGTGTGCTTTTAAACACGAAGGCGCGCTGTATAAAGAAGCCTTCCCTGGGAAGACCTAGGTTCATTTGTCACTCACCGTTAACGTGTGCGGGTCAAATTCAAATGCTGGTAGAGGAACAAAAGGAGCTAATGCATGAGATATCTACTGTTTACTTCCACCAGCATGGTGGCATGAGGTAACGTGCGAACCACCTACTTCAATCTCAAATTTACCGCCACAAATAAAGACAGTTTCCATTGGAGAAAGGAAATACAAATCTCATTCTTGTATTGTGATGAAGAAATAAAACAATTTTAAGGAATGCGCCCGCTGTTCACTGCTTTGGAGGAGCTGTAGCTCAAGCTGACTTGACTCTAAGAGTTCTACATCACACGACGGTTGATTGACAAATGGTCCAGTGGGACCTAAGGCTCCTTTTATAGCGCGCCTTCGTGTTTAAGGGCAGAAAATGGAGCTACGTTATTGGAGGGAACATGGCATCGAGAAAAACACGAATGAATTAGTGGAATGAAAAGCGTTCGTTGATCACTGTGGGATTTAGACTGCCGGTTTGAAAGAAGGCAGTAATTTATTCCTGTTTTTCTCGTTGCCATGTTCCCACCAATAACGTAGCTCCATTTTCTGCCCTTAAAAGCACACACGACTCACAATTCCTCTGTTTGCTCCGACGAAGGGCTAACGCTCGAAACGTCAGCTTTTGTAATCGTTACGGTGGCCAATTTGCCATTTCAACTTTGTTGATATATCCAAATTATTATGTAATGAATTGCTGACACAACATCTAATTCAAAATAGTCAATAAACAATGTCTTAATTCGCGCATTTATATTTTCTGAACTCAGGAATTGAAAGGCAACGTTTTTGGAATTCGTTGTTGAAAAAAAAAAAACTAACGTATGTGACCTCCTTATTTTGGACTACATTTGCTAATTATGGCATCAGAGCCATCTTTTTTTAGGCATACAATGATCCAGTTTCAGTTACTAAGAAATCTCTCACCTGGAAAGTGCTGTGAAATGTCCTTATCCCAGTTACTAACAGGTATTCCCATGTGCTGGAGGTAATATTTGTCATCATACCAGACCAATAACTCCGTGCCACTCGGTATTTCACGGAAAGCGCGATAAAAGATACTCTTGTTGTGCTGGAATGCAAACATGTTTTGCTCCTCCTTGTGACGAGCACAGCGAATAAAGCGCATCCAGCTAGAGGTATCCGTATCACTTCCGTCCAAAAAAAATGCCAGCTTACCGTTGTCGTAGACCTGCAGCAAGAAAGAATAACGTATTAATGTTGGTGCTGGTCTTAGTGCTACTGGATTTCCGAAAGAAATGACAAAAACGAACAAAGAAACAGAAAAAAAATACCATAATCGATGTTATTTTCTCAGCTATTGAGTTATGATTCATTTGTCTAGAGCTTTACAGGAGGAAACAAGTTGAGTGTTGGTTCGAATTCAGTAATAAAACCTAAAAAGCCTGGTGCATGATTTGTCAATAAAGTGAACTTGCAGTGATTCAAGAAACACAGTGTAAGTATGTGAAATTTAGTCATAAGCCTGATTTCAATATTGTAATATTGAAAAATTTAAAAGTCAATTCATTAATCTTAAAGTGATAAACCTATAGTCTACAAGCGAACATACCTCCCACATGTATGACGTGTCTATATCCGGGGTAACGTTAACGTTGTCAGTTTCCAATGAAAGACACTTTCCTTCGTATGGACCAATCCATGTTCCCGCAGGAATATGATGCTTTGCGCAAACTCCGTGGCCCTCCCCTGGGATTCCAGACAGGCAAAGTTTCACTTCATCCGGGAACGAGGACACAGCGTAACATAGCTTTGTATTTCTTGCGGACTTACTTTGACCTGTCTCCATGGCGACGTTAATCCATCTTTTGTCTGGTGCTGTTTTGAGAAACTCGGGTTGTTGTTCTTTTGGATAACAGTGAGAGTCAAATGAAATAAATTGATTATTACGAGCTAATTAATTTTTTTTTCCTAGAAGCTTTTGTCGGAGACAAGCAAATAAAGGATCTCTCCCTATAATTTTCAAAATAAGATAGAGTTTTACTATATTGATTGTACACATTGATCGGTTTCTTTTATATAGAAAAATTAGTTAGCACATATTACTCGGTTTTTATGTAAGAAATGTTTTTTCAATTAATTTTTTTTAATATCAATTTTTATTTCTCCACTTCACTCTATCAGTGGACCCAATTGCCTTGTCAAAAACAAAATATACTGACACTTACACAAAAGTCTACACCATACCATGCCTTAAGCGCAACTGAAATGTTCTTATATGTTAACACATACATTTGATTTGATCAGTGTCACATAATTTCAGTTATGTTAAAAGTTTCATTTTACTTAATAACAGAAAGGTTATTTAATGTTAGTGTTTCAGTATAGAGGATGCTGGTTGGCTGAGCGCGTTTATAAATTTTGTCTTTGAGTGCAAATAGACTCTGTTTGTTGTATAGTTCGTTATTACATATTCCGATAAAATTTAAAGCAATTTTCTAGATACAAAACCTAATTACCGATCTTTCAGTCCCAGGCAGAAGCAAATTTAAATCCGAATCTGCCGATTCTAAGAGAGGTTTTGATTCATTATATTTATGGGAGTTTCAGGGCTCAAAGTTAGCGACCAGCTGGTCGCACATGCGACTAGATTTTTAATTGTGCGCCTAAAAATTCATGTGTGATCGCACTTGCGCCCCTATAAATCGCAGAGATTAGTGCGACTGAGCTTATCGCCACTCAACTCTGTTTTCCTACCTGATCATTCTAAAATGACTCCGACTGGTTGGACATGAAACGGAAGATTGAAATAATAAGTTCAATCGTAGGTATGACATAATCGGGCTGCAAACAATAAAGTTATCATTTTCCTTGCATCAGTGTGCGTTTTATTGGTCTTTATCTGCTGTGGCTTCTCCGAACTCGGAGCTCCATGTTCCCATTCTATCCCAGTCCTATTCGGTTTTGCAAATACTCCGCTGACGCATGCGAGTGAAGGCTACCTATAAAGCACGTGCTTCTCGGCAATCAAGTTCACCGGTCGATGTGAAAGGTAAAGCCAGAGGCAAGAATGTCTAAACAACCTGGTTTAAAAGACTTTTTTTCTTCACGGCGGGAGCAATTTAAATAAAACGACGAATAATAAATTACTTTATTGTATTGTATTGTATTGTACATCTCAGTTAAGTCAATGGCAATCAATGTAATTTATTCTCTTACGAAACGCTCATTTGCATAACTATAGTTTGTTATTGAACAGCCGGCCGGCGCCTTCTTCTTCAGCTTCGAACTCGAAAACTTCTTCAGTGTCCAGCTCCATTGATAGTGCTTTACTCCAAGATATAGAGGACGAACCAGAGACAACAAAAAAAGAAAAGTATATAAGTTTCAGAGAGCATGGCTGAAGGAATTCGAATGGCTTGAATGCGATTCAGAAAAAGAGTTGATTCGCTGCCGATGCTGTAAAGCCTTCCCATCCTTAGTCAATGGATGCAGCAATTTTAAACATGAGACACTTACTAAGCGCTCGAAGAGTAAGAGCCATGTTTATTGCAGGGATTGTTATTTGAACCGTAGCGGTCAGAGACCAAGGCGTCCCAACTTTGCTTAGAGAAAGAGGCCAGATGAACTAATCTCAGTTGCTGACTCGTGGCACTCACAGGATTTCGAATGATCGAGTTAATGTTGTATTAAGGACATGGTTCCACGTCCAAGTCTGTTTCAGCTTTAAACTGAAGGTGTATTCATTGGAAATCAAATGAAAGTTGTGAACAGTAAACTGGCAGTGTATTTTTTCTTAGTTATTCACGCTCATTTCAAAGGAAATGAATACGGAATTTTTCTGTTACCTTGAATGTACCGGGACCATGAAGTGCAATACTTCTTGAGATGGAGAAGTTAATTGAAAAAAAACCTAACAGTATGATAACAGTATTATTGTTATCTCTAGTGTAGAGTAGTAGCCTGAAGGTGGGAACAAACACAGATCCGTTTAAAATAAAAGACAACATGCCGATAAATGATTACTTATACAACGTCTGAAGCTTTCTGTTTTTTTTTTTTTTGGTTCCACCAGTATTTTAAGCTGTGCTCCTAACATTTTTCGCTGTGCGCCTAGAATTTTAGTAGTGCGCCTAAAATTTTACATCTGGTAGCACGAGTGCTCCCAGAGCCAAAATTCAACTTTGAGCCCTGAGTTTTGTAGAATGTTAACTGTCCCTTTTAATTTTATTTATATGATCTTTAACAATGGTTTAACAGAAGATTGACTTTAACTTATGTAACTCTCCTAGTTTTATACGTTGAGCCATAGAATGTTTTTTTTTTTGATAAAATTTAATTACGGTCGTGAAAATTTGATTGCGTAGGTTTCTACATGCAAGAAATCCGTCCATAAGTATTTTACTTCCAATGGTATATTTTTCAGAGGGTCCCAACGGGGTTAACAGTTAGCCGTAAGACAAAAAAATTAGCACCTAGTGCGAGAAATTGGTCCTTGGTGTTTTCTGTAAGTACAGACCTCGTTGCAATAGCTCCCTACCGTTAAGACCTCGCCCTAGGTCAATAACATGTATGCGTGGAACTCGAAGTTTAATTTACCTGAGCTGTCCATGTCTTCTTCAGTCGTCGTTTTTAAAATTTGTACCACCTCCACAGGATTTCTCCCGTACAGAACATATTGCAGATCTTGTTCAGTAAAATGCACACGGTACTGTGAAGATCCTGTTGATGATGGCGAACCGTCCATCTAGTACAAGTAAAGTATAAATTAATGGAATATTTCAGCTAGTATTATTATTCGTTTATAACCAACAGAGTGGGGTTTTAAGTTTGGCAATTCGTCTGTAATGATTTTGCCAAGCGTAAATACGATGAATTTTGCCTGAATTTGACAACTGGGCTGTCGTATTTAGTGAAGATTATTAAAGAAATCCAAATGGCGAGGTACCTTAAGGGAGACTACAGATCACCTTGCGTGAATAAAGACCATTATGATGAGGGACCATTATGATGAGGGACCATTATGATGAGGGACCATTATGATGAGGGCGTCAATGGTGCTGACCGTTAGCCGTAAAATGGCCAAAATTTTAACTGTTAGCTGTATAAGCCATCACCCATTGAGATCCTTGTATTTTGCTGAGATTTGAAACATATCGAGCTAATTATTTTTAACCCAAGCAAGAAAAATGTTCTCTTTGCTTATATCAAAGATTGCGTAACAATTTTTGCTAAAGATAATGTTTTGTTGGTTTTCGTGTAACGGTATTTTCGTTATCCATTTACCTCATTGCCGGACAATGCTGTCATCCTTATTCAAGTGTATAAGATAAATTTTAAGCATACATAATAAATTCTGGAATGTGTTCTTTGAGATACCTTCCCGACACAAATGTTTCAACTTAGTACGGGTTACTTGAGAAATAAGTTGCCGTATTCACCAGACTTTCATTTGTCTGAAAAATCGTTCAAAACAGTGTCCAATGAAATTGTGTCGCATGGTATCGTTTCGCAGTGTTCCAACGAAGTCAATTCCGGAAACGTCTGCGGAACCAATCAGATTTATAGAAATGTTCATGGAAAAGCATTTTCTGTCAATACTGGTCAATCCATCTCATTTTATTTCAAATTAGAGGAAGGCTCATATCCGCTTAATCTAGTGAACTCTTCGTAATTGATCAGTGCGAAACTGCCATGAGTAATTGAAACTCGATCTCTAATTGGTCAAATTCCAGCCGCGCCATTAGAGGAAACCACTTCAGGTGACATCGAAACTTCTTGTTAAATTTAAAAGAACGACGGAGGAAATTATGGGCAATGTTGAGATCCTCTATGATACATCAAAACTTCGGGTTTATCGCATTTTTCTGAGATTCGAAACATATCGAACAATTAATTTTTTTACCCAAGCAGGAAAAATGTTCTCTTCGCTTAAACCATAGCTTGCGTAACATTTTTTTGCATGGTAAAGATAATGTTGCGTTGGTTTTCATGTTATGGTAATTTCATTATCTATTTACCTCACTGGTGGACAGTGCTGTTATCCTGATTAAAGTACTTGATAAATTCTGAATTGTGTTCTTCGGCCGAGATACCTTCCTGACACAGATTGTTTGAACTTAGGACGGGATACTTGAGAAATTGGTTGCCGTATTCACCAGACTTTCATTTGTCGGAAAAATCGTTCTAAGCAGTGTCCAATGAAATTCTGTCGCATGGTATCGTTTCGCAGTGCTCCAACGAAGTTAATTCCGGAAGAAATGTCTGCGGAACCAATCAGATTTATGGAATAATACATGGAAAAGCATTTTCTGTCACTTTTGGTCAATTCATCTCAATTCATTTACAAATTAGAAGAGAAACTTTGGCATGTCAGGTCAATCAAGTGATTCTTATTAACTGATTATTGCGAAACTGCCTTAGGGCTGGGTCGCACTAGAGCGAATTTTAGCAAATTTTGTTTGCATAAGTAATAAATCTGTCACCAAGTAGCGTAAAATAAGTGCGACCCCAGTTTTAAAAACTCGCCAATTTTTTGCGGATTGCCAAATTTTCGCCAATCTTTAAAGAAGCCGAAGTGCTTTAACCACTGAGCTGTCATTTTTCTTCAAAATACTTGGATCAAGTTACGGCGGGAAAAATTACTTTGTTAGGCTAGTGCAGGTTAGCGGTACGATGTCGGGACAAAATTATTTTTTTTCTCGGTCCATCTAACCATTATTTCTATGGATTTTACAGTGGAAACGCGGAATTCGAGCGGCAATTTTTTGGAAATGCCTATGACTCCTACCCTGGATCCGGATACCGGCACCAAATCAGTAAAAAACTAAAAAACGCTGCGTTTTTCTGTTGAGACTGAAACACAAAATTCAACAAAAGCCCGAAAGCCGCGAAAATAATCATCTGTATATCACGATCCATTCTTGCACAATCAGTGCGCGAGATGTTTTCTTGACTGTAGATCTCGTGACATGACATATATGTTAATCAGCAAAGTTTTGGCTCAAACATGTTGGTCCAATGCGACCACCGCCAAAATTTGGCCCTTGCGAAATTTTTGCCAATTTTTTCCTCGCCAATAATTGGAAGTAAACAAAATTGGCTCTAGTGCGACCTGGCCCTTAGTCGGTTTCGCAAGATGCTTAATTAAGGCTAATTGAAACTCGATCTCAAATGGATGTTACTAAAACTGGTAACGGGGAACGGGGAACGGGGAACGGGGAACGGGGAACGGGGAACGGCGAACGGGGAACGGGGAACGGCGAACGGGGAACGGGGAACGGGGAACGGCGAACGGGGAACGGGTGTACAGCGGTAACCCACCTGAGAATTCAAAATGGCGTAGTAAACGATGTTTACAAACACTGATTTTATCGCTAGGTCGCTGCTTGCAGCGAAATTAGACGACTCGCTTTTATTTAACTATTGCCCAGGCGAAGCCACGAGGCCTAGTATTCCGAGGCGAGAATTCGAAGTCAACGTTTCTGCAATGGTTGCCGCCATTTGTTCTGACGTCTCTCTTAGTTTTTCCTTCCTGAAATCTGCATCTTTTAGCAGAGTTTTGGTATGTTGCCCAACAGCATTTTCTGCAGATAAGTAGCAAGGAGGTAACATCTTAGATTAACAGAAATGAGCTAGGAAACGTTATAACCAGCCTAGTTATTAAAATTACTACATGCAGATATCTGCTTACCTTACCGCAAAATAACATCAGGAACATATCTTTGTATCGACCCATAAACTTCCATGTAAACAATAGAGAAATCAAACATTGACAGAACTTTTAATAACTTTTAATTTAACAGGAAAACATGAGTTATGTCTTAAAGAATGTAGGTGTATGAATTCACATTCATGCTAATGCTTACAATAATATTTACACTGCATTGATCATATTCAAGAGAAAGTGATTCCCATAATGGACGTGAAAGTCATTTAGCTGTTTGCTTTACAACATTATTGATATTGCTGGGTTATAATGGTGAAGATATTAGAGGCAAACTTCATTACCTTGCAGTACAATTACTCTGTGAATATAAGAATAAATGCCGCGAGCTTGTAGTTCTGAGTTGATTGTTCAAATGTTGTGCATGAATTGTAAGATACTCACCTCTCCAAGGATTTGATTTCTATGCAACCTGCAATGTGTGCCAGACAAAAACTAAATTTATGAGGCACTCAACATTTAAAAGTAAAATCCTTCAATAAAACCTACACTTACCGTCCATGCTTTTTACTCCGACGATCGCGTTCGAAGAGCACGTGCTCAAAACTAGTTGCCAGACCCTTTTAATTCCCTTTACTCCGCCATTTTGAATTCTCAGGCGGGTTACCGCTGTACACCCGTTCCCCGTTCCCCGTTCCCCGTTCCCCGTTCTTCGTTCTCCGTTCTCCATTCCCCGTTCCCCGTTCCCGTTCCCGTTCCCCGTTCCCCATTCCCCGTTCCCCGTTCCCCATTCCCCGTTCCCCGTTCCCCGTTCCCGTTTCCCGTTTCCGTTCGCCGTTCGCCGTTCGCCGTTCGCCGTTCGCCGTTCCCCGTTCGCCGTTCCCCGTTCCCCGTTCCCCGTTCCCCGTTCCCCTTTCGCCGTTCCCCGTTCGCCGTTCCCCGTTCCCCGTTCCCCGTTCCCCGTTCCCCGTTCCCCGTTCCTCGTTCCCCGTTCCCCGTTCCCCGTTACCAATTTTAGTAACATCCATCTCAAATTGGTCAAATGCTTGATGTTTTCATGAACGTTGAAAATCGTATGCATCACAAGAAGAGGGTCTCAATGGGGCTAACCGTTAGCCGTAAAAGGGCAAAAATTTTGTCGTTAGGCGTAAAAACTGACAAATTTTAACCGTTGGGCGTAAAAAAAGTTATCAGAGTCCAGTTCCTCAAAACTGAAATATAATTTCGATAAGATAACGAGTTTAATGACCCAAAATTAACGGCGTATGATTTGAGTTAGTAACGTAATTGTCAGTTACCAGCTGGTAAGTTTGCCCATCTTTAGAATGAAATGGCTCAAGGAAAGCGTCATTGCTTGAAATGATGACGAATGACGTTAAAACTTAAATGTGTCACTGTTTCTGTTAAAAGTTAATTTTTTAAACGCACAATTCAGCTCTTTATTTCGTCCTGCGGAAAAGAAAAATCCCAAAATTTGAACTAAAATCGTCAAACCAACAAGCGGTATTTAATCGATTACGAAATGAAAAAGACAAGAGCGAAAGTCTTTTTCAATTCATGGATACAATAGTTTATATTGAACAGCTTACGAGAGAGCTTCCATTGACACCTCAGTCACTGACTGGTCTCATGTCTCTCCTAACACTCCGATGTGCATGTTTCAATGACAATTCCAAGTCAAAATACGATTTATGCGCACAGAAATAGTTTTCACTAATCCAACATAATGGGGCTGGTGTATTCTTTGTTTTTGGTGACGTTTTTGTTTAAAGATTTTTGCGAAAGTCAACAAAAGGCGGCCAGGGACCATTACGACGGCTGCAGAACCACTTACATTAGAAAGGAGTCAAGCAAAGGAAGGCTCGCAAAGTAAATAGAAAAAAAAAACTTTTAAGACAAACAACTGGAGAATGATGAACAGTCGAAACTATTATACAGTAATGATGGCAAAACTGAGCTGACTTTTCACCACAAAATTCCCTGAGAAAAGAGGCGGCAGCAAAATGGAAAACTGTGCCAAGAGGGAACCGAACAAAACTCGCTCTCACATTATTCCATTTTGCTCGTATACCTCATGACCGAAACGGTGAAATAATTCCCTTTCTTTCAGTAATCATCAAGAATAAAAAGGCCTACTTTTCCCTACCTTCGAAAACGCTTGGATCTCTTCCAAGTTCCTCGCCGCCTAATCAACCAGCAAGTGTTTCTCGAAACGCCTTGTTAATCTAATGCATACCAACTTTGCCGAATGTAATTCGGTCATTCAATCGACCAATTAGATCATTTGGAGCACGAGGCCTCCTTACATCTAGCACAAATCTGTGGTTATTTTAAGAACAGTCTATTAAGAATCCTTCTTACCCTCGCGGTGTTTAAAAGTACTCTGCATTTGTGGAACATTGTAGACAATATAATAAATATTTAATGAGGGCGGCCATATCAATGGCTAGCTTCAAAAACGAGCGAAAAATAACTTCCGATATCTTGTCTTGAAAGCTGGAATAATAAGTATTTAAACATGAGAATAGTCTGTTAGATTTTTAACACCCTTTTTTAACACCCTGGTTCAGCATCAAAGTGAGATAAATGACCGCAGTAAGTATTTCGCTTTGGAGCCGTTATCAATACCTAAAGCAAAGGGTACGGTGCACGAATCACGACATACTATCCTGTTGCTTCAATCAAACTGCAAAAACAGCAAAAAAGAGACGATTTATGTTTTGCGTTCAAGCAGCGAGGTACTCGTTTATCGCAGAGGGAAGAACAAAGATTTGTCTTTCAGCTCCCCTAAATTGATTTGTGACATGCAACAAGTGCTGTGATCTGACAACGAAGTGGCAAAGTACCGCAAAAATAAAGCCTTGAAAGGAAGTATAAATGCCGCAGTTTAACCGCAGTGCTAAGATATAAAAATTACCTACAAAATTTTTTCTCATAGTGTTTGTCAATTATGTAGCAACGAGATGCAGCTTTAATTTTTGTGCTTTGAATTGCATTAGAATGAAGATGAATGACCACACTTGAACGCACGTGCTGGGCTGGTGGTCTTTCAATGCATGACAGCAGTAGATCAGGGTGGGGTTTATTTGACAATAGTGAGCTGGACTCTTGAATACTTTCTGCTCAAAATAACAAAAAGACAAACAATTGGAAACATTTTGGAAACAGCCTATTCAAATGCTTTTACAGTCCAAAAGAAACGGCTTCGACAAATATTTGTTTTTTCTTTTAAACCCATTTCAAAGAGGAATTCAACATGGCTTTTAAACGGGACAGAATTGCCACGATGCTTTTGATGTAAACAAATGACAAGGAATTCAAAACCCTGTCGTACCTGCATAAAATTGCAAAAATAAAATTCACGCTTTTCTAGAATATTAATGGATAGTAAATCTTACAAATTTCAGTGACATTTCAAAGTAAATAACACAAATTTGTCAAGATAATTAATCGTACCTTGTATGTCAACGAACGTTGCTGATTTGCTTTTAGCAGGGTTAAGGAGGCTAACGTTTCAACAAATTCAACTTTCTTTTACAACGTCTTCGAACCATCAATTCGTTTGACATTTTCGCAATTAAATTGACTGTTTCTCTTACGGCCATATGGCATTTTTCTGAGAGCTAACAAATTGAAAGTTAAGTTTCAAAATTGACACTCTCTATAATGATATCACCCTTGCATATAAACGGATTATAGCACGCGATGTATAAGCTCCAGTTTTTAAATCAAATGTAACAAAAAATTGATCACGTATAAAATCGCTAAACATCCTCATATGAGGAGATATAATATGCCTACGTACAGCAGTTGGTGTGTCCAGCAAAAGCTTTTAAACGATAAGTGCTCAACTAAAATTTACAAGAATCGATTATCTCTCTTAGTGGAGGTCTGATATTTCCTATGAAACCTAAAACAAGGTATGTATCTGTGGTGTAAATTTCAAAATATTTAATGGCATAAAATTGGCTTAAATTAAATACAAAAGCATGTAATACTTCGGTTGTTGCCTAGCACTGCAGTTGGGTTGTTTTACTAGTGGTGTAAAGCAAGAACATATTCTTATAATTCCAGTTGATTTTGCGTGTCTTGTTTCCACTTCCTGTCACTTGAATTAATTATTCATTATAAACATGATACTTTGTAATGAGCTAAGAGTGAAGCCGAAGTCCTAAAATGGAACTCGAAGCTGAAACCTTGGCTGCTGGGTCAGTTAAAGCCTAGGCAAGCCAGCTGAACAAGATGTGGAAGCCACTTAAGAATCTCTTGAAATTCGGTATTCTTGCTTTCATTTCCCGTCTGTCGCAGCTTTTAGTGAGCAAATTCTTCCATTAATGCACTTTTTATCGTATGTACAGACTTCTGCCATCTGTTACTCGTGGAACCTCTCTTCCATATCGAACAGAGACAAACTGTCAGGCACATGGCTAAGGCGAGTTCTTTACGACTCTTAGCTTTGCATGGTGGAATATCAACAAAACCTTTACGCGTTCACAAAGGAGCAGCGTTTTCAAGCGAAAAACATCTGTATCCTCCTTTTTAATCATTAATGAAGAGTTATTGGCTGAAGCGTACTTGTCAGTAGCTTAAAACTTCAACGCTTTTCCTAAACTAAATGGTGTAACATTTACATCAAGGAGGATGACAAAAAGATAGTAATTAACGCAACGAAGACAGCCTTCCGAAGCCGATTGCCTCTGTATTGACTAGCATTTATCATTGCTCACACTTTTGTTCAGTCTAGTTTGAAAATTACTGCATGGTATTAGTTACTTGTAATATTCATCTTACTTAAGCACCCAGATTTTTTCCCGCCATTTTTTGGCGCATGTGCAGAGCCTCTGCACTCATGTGACAAATTTCTGTGATGATTGTAGCCTGCACTCACCTTTGCGCTGTTTTCAAAAGGATCAAAAACGTATCAGCTTCCTTCAGTGAGTGTCAAATAACTTTTTCCTGCCAAGGTTGTACTTATGCTTCAAAACAAATTCTTTCAGTTTAAATAAAGGCTTACAGATGTTCTCCAGACAACACGATTCCATTTGATCCTCCATAAATTGGTCATTCTTTTTACCAATGTTCTTTAGTGTTAAACGCTCCCCAGAGCCAAATGATCGCGGATCACGGGTGAACTTGTGAATCGATGTTTTACCAACATAACAAGCAGTCACTACAACGATCCTATTTGTTACAAAAATACCTAAGAACTTCTTAACATTAAGTACTGTAGTTTAAAACCAACTATTGCAGTAATTGGTTTTACTGAAACGCGCAAATGTTTACAGATATGATTTTATTTCACGCTACCTGAAGTTACTAGTAAATTCAGATAATTCAAGATGCTTCTTTCATTTGCCTCGACCGAAAAAAAACGATGCCAGGTGCTAGGTTTTGCATTCAATTTCAAGGTCATAACTGTCCTTTGATAACCGTCCTTTCAATCAGTTATACTGCTATTGAATTACTTCTGGGAAATTTACGTTTTGCCTCTAATTCAGTTGTCAGGATTCACAATTCTGAGAACTAATATACGGGCATGGTGTTCAATATACAAATATTCAAATATACCGTTTACGCATATTACACTCAGTTTCAGTCGTTTGAAACTTGTTCATGAAGACCAGTCCGTTGGAAAAAGACTAAAAATTTGAGTCGTGGTAAATACCAGGCTTACTAAATCCTCCGGAACTCCTTTCGTGACCAAGCGCGAATAACAAACTTTTTTTTCTGATTTATCAAAGATTTTCCGTGTTGCGGTTAAATGATGTTATTCTTAATGAGGTAATGGCCTAGACGAGAGTAATATTATATAAAACAATCATTTCTATAGTGCAGAATAAATTGCTTGCTGGATAGTACAAAGTTCCGCATACATTGTCCGCGATCAAATACAGGTCCGACTTCAGAAACCCCCACACGGGCGCGTATTCCGTTTCCAATGAGGAATGTCTTATATTGCTCGGGAAATTTTTCAAGTTTTCCGTTTCCAGGTTTCCTATATAAGATGAGCATTTAGATCTAAATATCTCACACGGATATATGTGCAAGGATATTTTTCTTTCAAAATTTCCTTGAATTGTACTTTTTGCCGCGAAGGAATGTTAGGTTAAGCCTTCTTACTCAAGATCGACATTAACAGACAATTCGGTCTCAGAATTTCCAAGAAGGAATTGGCTCTTTGTAGATATGTGTAACAATTTATTTTGATTCTCTGCCAGACTTGAATATAGCGCTATCCCGGTTTAGCTAAAAACTTGTCGCAAAAAAAAAAAAAAAATGTAGATGGTCTTTTTAGTTCTCAATCTATATTTAAACGCACTTGAGAGAATGAGCATTAGATACTGTCTTCGAAAAGCTTCGTTTCTAAGTAAACAAACAAATAAAAACCTAGTATTTCTCTGCCGGGTACTCCATCAACAATATTTTGTAGAGCTGCCAATAAACATGTTCACGTAATGAGTGAGTAATTAAATCTACTTTGCATATACAGACTCTATGAGTCAGCTTGTTTTCGCCACTTTTCGATAACTTATTTTGATGCATTTTGAGTTGAAGGAGCCACCACACTTTACAAACAGGCCTTGATTTCGTATTCTATAGCCGAAATGTTTTTTTTTTTTTAAGAAATTAAGCTGCACAAAGAAGTGTAAACACGCGCAGTCTGCTGAGCCAAACTGTCATGGCGGGTCATGACACAGCCACCGGAATGCGGAATTTTTGAGAACAATAATTATTGTCGGCATGGAAGTACAAAAGGTTAAGGGTATATTATCTTTTTTATGCCCCGTAAGAGTGATACAAGAAAGTTTTCCTTGTACTTCCACACATCTGGAGATCTAACGAAGGCAGCATAGTTTTGCTATCAAAACGAACTAAATGACCAGCTTCGAGGAAGAAGTGAAGAGATAGCTTTATTCTGGTGAGTACAGTTTAACTGGCTTGGACCTTATTTTAATAAATAAGACAGTGGAGAAACATAGAGCTCTACAAAATTAACATTCAGATTGCACTTTGAGCCCATCGACCTAAACCAAACCACCATTGAAGAGTTTTCTGCAATAAATCAACGGGATATTGTCGCCATTTATGTGAGCATGCTTTGGTATAAAGCCTCGTGGGACAGAGTGGTTTGAACATCACTTCCATGTGGACATATTCAGCCTGCAGCAGTTAAATCTTAGAGAAATTTTGCGGTCAGCAGGAGAAAAAATAAACAGAAGACGCGCTCACAGACATGTTCCCTTAAAAAACATACGTGGTGTTTGCTTCCTTTCTTTAACCGGTCAGCCAACATACAGCCATTTGATATCAACCTCGTAATCTCCTCCACGCCTCATGTTAAACAGTGCTCTGTTATACAAGGAATGGCTTTAAAACGATTTTTCCTGTTCTCACTTGTGGTGTGCCTGGCTTGAAAAAACCCTTTGGTTCATGGCCTGCGGTCATGAAAACAAACGGGAAAACTTGAAAAATTAGTTTTTCACTGCACAAGAAAACGAACAAGGAAAAAATTCGAACAAAGTTACGCAGTGAGAAGAGTCAGTGAATAATTCAACACGTTTTTCTCGACATTAGAACAAAAACGGCGGAAAAGGAAAGTGTATCCATCGATCTTGCGCTCCGGAAATTCTTTGCATAAATATAATCCATCGAGATCATATCAAATCATTACATATACGTACAATTCAAATCTGCTTGGGCCAACTTGTTATAAACGCTAGCCAAGTTTTAGCCCCAGTTCAATACAGAGGCTCAACAATATGCATCACTTGTAATTTACTACTTCAATTCAAGGTGAAAGAAAAGGTAAAGTTCTGAAACAAGTTTGATCTTTACGTGACTGTAGACAACACAAAGTTCAGTATTTGATCCAAAATTGTATTTTGTATCCCAGGAGAAATATTAACCTAACATCGTAAATAATACTTTAACTTAAAATATACCCATCATCATTTTAATACCTCTCAGATTCGACGCTGCAGATCTGGTTTGTGTCAACGATTGAGAGGGAATTATTGAACTTAAGTTACTATGATAAGTTAATGTTTAAAAAAGTAGGATGCGCTGCTAAAAAAATACACAGAAAAGGCCTTTTGTGTGTCGCTGAAAAGCAAAATGAGTAAACACCTTCTAAAAATAACCAGTGGAACGAACTTTCCAACCTCACTGCTTTTCAAAATTTACCAGTGCATTCCACTTGATAATGAAATACAGCGTTAAAATGTCTACTTTTGAAGTCCGCTTTCGTTGACACAAAAGAGGTTTAGTGTTATAGTTCAAACATAATGTTTAAATAATGAAATCGTGCATGCTTCTTTCTCACGTAGCATAAACCAGCTGGTTACAAATGGAAGACAAAACCGGCCCAAAACAAGAAAACACAAAGGACTACACTGGAGGAAATGGTTATTGTCTGATCGACGAGAGAACTCTAAATTTAGTCTTATATGGTTCTCACCAAGTCAGGGTTATAGATTTGCAGAAACTGAAACGGAAGGCCGGAGATGAACAAGGTACGAAAATAGCTTATTAACATGACGGTAAAAGCAATCTTTTATCGAGTGCGCCTGACAAAATCGCTAAAAACAATATCACTGATATTTTTGATAAAGGAGGGAATTTAACTCAGCTCTTAAAACTACCATGAAGCAATACAAGCCCGTTTCTACTTCCAAAGAAAACCGTACCACAAAGTGTCTAGAGTGTTCACGAATATGTTAATATTCAGGATAGCATTGATAACGTTGTTATTCTCTTTTGTCGACATTGCATTAATTTGATTGTTCTAAAAAGTTCCGCTTTCAATGTTTTGTTTACGAGGTTTCTGCGCCTGCCCTGAAGGATTACCACAAAAAATTTGCATGGGCAGAAATTTCAAGCCAATATATTGCCTTGTGCGTATTGTTCACTTAAACTTTCCTTCATGCAGAGGTAATACATTTCGGATGCAGTGGAAACATTTGAAACTCGGCAAATCCTGTGCAAAAATTTCATCAAATAAAAATTGCGTAAAAAGGAAAACGTGCGAGTTTTCCGGTTTATCTCGAGGTTTCAAGTGACAATAATACGTCTTTGTCTTTGACAGTTGTCAAAAGAGTTTTATTCATTGGTATCTGGGCCACAAATTAACTGTTCATTTTCGAGATCCTCTTTTCAAATACACATTTTTCAATAGCCATAGAGTGCATTTGAGTCAGAAGAGTTTAGGCTCCGGTGAAAGGTTTTAGAAAGGGGCCTTTTTTAAAATGTAGGTAAAAAACAGATCAGAAATGATCTCTCATGCTGCGGTTTGGTCATGTGTGGTCTGTTTATTCTGTAAGTAAGAGCTCTTTATAAGCATGTCAGGGATCTGCATTTGGTTTGACAGGATTCCTAGCTTTATTTGTGGCACCATTACTTTGTTTATGTCCTTATTGTTTATGCTGTGATCTCGATTCACGGTGTAGAGGCTCTGGTAGTCAAGGTCGTGGCTAGCTCTCTTCCATCGCACTACGCGATCTCGGACTGCTACATTTTTCATGACATCTGACAGGCACGTGATTATGACGCATGTCATGTCAGCCTCTCAAGTATTCTATCGACTTTAATCACTGCCCTACCCGCGAGTGGGAGGCGATGTCCAGACTTCAACACTTTCAAAAATAATTGTTGTACAGTTCTTAAGAACAGAACAAACATGCGTTTGACCTCATAAGTTGTCTCGATAAGGTTTCCTAGTTATGGGTACTCGTGGTATCTAAAGTATTTTAGATTATGTAGTTTTAACAGTTTTTGAGTACTTTATGTAAATAGTGAATGTTTCTTGTGAGTCGTTAGTTTTTAGCTAGTATGACGGATGTAGAGCTACCATGTAGAAATACTGTCGATAAATCATCATTATTATTATCATTATTATCATTATCCTTGTTTGAATTATCATTATTATTTATTACAGGAGGTTTGTCTTCAAAAAAACAGAAGAATACCGCAGACCATGAGATGCCTCGGCTCACAAACGCTATTCGATCATTCCCGGATGAAGTGCACCTCTGTATATCAAGTATTCCTGGGGCTGGTTATGGAGTGTGCGCGAGAGAGCACATTCCGCTGGGCACATGGATAGGTCCATATGAGGGAAGCCGGCTGCCAGCTCGAAATTTTCCGTCAAATTATGAAACAACATATCTATGGGAGGTAAGATTTGAACAGCATTTAGTGTGTTCTTATATGGAGTCTAGGCTTTGGTAGATAGTACTGGCATAATTTTAAGCATAATTCAGCAAAACGAGCATTATTTTCAGCTTTTATTTCAGTTTAGCACTGCTGGCATAATCCGAGCTTTCATGCGTTGAAAACAACAACAACAACAGAAAACCATCATAGCTCTAGAATAATTCAGTTTGTATTTTATTTTTGTATTGTTTTTGGAAAATATTGAGGTCTGTGCTAAGGCCCATGGTCAAATATGGTCCGGCAGGCGGCAGAGGTCACCCTGTGCATAAGACTGAGACTCAGGCCACCACGCTTATGGCTGGGCGGCTCGGCCCCTCAGGCCTCAGATCAAAGATGGTGTCGTCCTCGAGTACATCCACTTCCACCACTTCAAGCACTTCCAGTGCCATACCGAGAGCTTTAATCTCTAGAGAACGTATCATTTGTATCATTTGTTAATCATTTGGCTTTTCGAGGTACGCACATGCGTATTTGCGATGCTAAAGACTGTAAGACTGGAAGGTGGACTATGTGAATGTTCATTAAAGTCAAAATTGATAGAGTTAAGCCACTGATGATCTTTATTTTCCTTAAAATCAGTGTAAAATGTAAGTAGCATAATTTGGATGACAGAGAGCATAATTTTCAGAAAGTAGCATAATTTTAGCATAATTTCTAAAAAATATGAGCACTGCTAGAAGCATAATATGCTTTTTTTTCGAGCACAATCTACCAAAGCCTAATGGAGTGCAATCCTTAATATGGGGCTCAATTCTTAATATGGGGCCCAATCCTCTTGAAGTATTTTAAGATTTTTCTCCTTTTTCGGAGTTCCTAAATCTATATGTCTGTAAATATATTTTGAGCCATATATAACTTGAAAAATAATTCAGAGAACAATTATAAATAGGTAAAATATTCTAAATATATATCTTCCTATAAATATCTGATATGGTATGACAGGTGTCTTAAAGTTCATGTTGTGGATATATTGTTTATCCAAAACAAATTAATCAAAATTGTGCGTTTATTTTGAGCATAACATTATGACTATCAACATATTTCAAGGAAATAGATATACTGACTCCATATAAAAGATTTAAAAGATTTAGGATTTCTTTAGAGATCTAATTCCGGAAAATTGTTATCAATATGTTGGGAGAGAAATGATTAAGGTTTTTTTTAGGACTTGGAAATAATTCATAGTGTGGTAACCCAGTAAGTTACAGGGAGGAGGGGGCAGGGAGTTGAACTTGGAGCGCGTCTAGTATCTTAACCCCACGGTCAAGTTGCCCCTCGTCCTCTTGCCTCGCTACACCTGCGCAACCTGACGCAGTGAGATGTTGAATATTCAGATTCTTGCTTTATAGATCTACAAAGATGGCCGACTAAGTCACTATATTGACGGACGCGATGAACACAATTCCAGTTGGATGCGATTTATTCAATGTGCGCGTCATGTGAAGGAGCAGAATCTGTACGCTTTTCAATACTGTGGCAATATTTTTTACCGAGCGTTCAAAGAGGTTCCGCCAGGAACAGAATTACTGGTCTGGTATGATGAAAAATATCCACAATTCCTTGGAATTCCTCTAGGTATTCAGGACTATGAACTCTTCAGAGAATCTGGTAAGGCAATGCTGATTTTTACCACTTACCTAAAAAAACGATTTCTTATTTTCAATATCGGGTTTAAAGAGAACTAGTTAACGTTTCAGTTGAGAATAATTTGCAAGGTTTTGTTTCGAGTTAGTCAAACTAACAATTAAAAAGGAAATATGTAAGCAGTTTAATAAATGGAGAAGTTACCCCTATATCTTATTGTCATATTTTTAAATCAGCGACCAAGAGTTAGTGTGTAAATCGAAGCCACCAAGCATAACTTTCAAGTGTTTTATCTGTTCTGAGTAACCCAACCTTCTCTTAATGGCCTTTTGAAATATGCTAAGAATTCTTGATTCCTCAGAATGAGAACCCCATTACAAACTCTCACATTGCTTGTAAATTAAGACCGCCTGACTGAGATGTTACGTTTATCTCTCCTTTTTTATTTCACAGTGCCATCTTCCAATGCTCAAAGCTCTCCGGTCAGCAGTCCCGCCAGTTCGTTTGTCGACCCAATGGCACGATTTTCAAAAACCTGCGGATTTCAAGAATCACGTGATAATCCTAATATGGGTAATTTTAGATTCCCTTCACCACGTGAGCCAGCTCCACGCTTCGTGCGCCCCGCGAGTAGTTTGGGTAATGTTTTCCCTCGAGACAAGCTTGGCACTTCTGGAAATAGAGGTAGCCCCAGCATGGCTGCAAGTTCGGTTGAAAGTATAATGGTTAAGACAGATTTAACTGCAACGACGACAGTTGACAGACAATTTTCCAGGAATCTTTTGCAAATGCCTACGTCCAATGATGACAATTTTTATTCATTGCAATTAAGGAACAAGGACTCGCGAGAAAAAGTTTTGAAAACTGAAAATTCAACCCGAGGATATTTGTCTGATAAACATTGGGAACAGCAAAGAGATGAGGATTCCTTGTCTAATCACGAAAGAAGACTGCCACCGAAAATAAACGCTTTGCGTGAAATGCCGCCCTTACAATTCTTCGATAGTGAGTACTAAATTTATTCACTTTAAAAAGAAAGCTTCCACACAGGGTCGATTTAATAAAATTAGGCTTGTTTATGAAAGTCCTTAGCATGTAACCCGTTATTTGCAGGCCGACGCGTTTCATAGAGGCTTTCATTTGCTTTCGACGCATTCAAATATTTCCATGAAATGAGTCCTTTTTTCAAGGGTCGTATTTTAAAGCTTGTTAGGCTGGAACATAACCTCTTATGGGTTAACGTATTGGCATGCCGCTTGTTGATATAAATCTTAAGATAGCAACGCCAAAACTATGACTTTTCCAGATGATCAACAAAATTTTCCACGCACAAGTGAAGGACAAGCTCTCAAGCGGAACGGAGAAGCAGCGAAGTGTGTAATGCCTGCGCTTCGTCCAGTCATACCCCCACTTCTCCACACGCCCCAACATCATGAATACTCAGGAACTAACATATCAGGAATCTCTCTGTCTCCGGACGAATTTGGCATGTGGAGGTGCCGGCAGTGCTTAAAGACTTTCACTCAGCGGGTTCTTCTTCAAATGCATGAGTGTTCCCAGACCCCTGATAAACCGTATCAGTGCGGCCAGTGTACGCTTTCATATGGGACGCCGACAGAACTCAGAAGTCACGTGGACACGCATACCAATGAAAAGTTGTTTAAGTGCGGGTTCTGTTCGCGCTCTTTCTCAGGGGCTACCACCTTAAATAACCACATACGTACTCACACTGGCGAGAAGCCATTCAACTGCGAGAAATGCCACAAGACATTTTCACAAGCCAGTCATTTAGCGAGACATCAACGAGTCCCTGGGGACTGTGTCCCATAGCAGATGGAATAGATAAAAAATCAACTTTCCTGTTGCAAATTAATAAACAGACTCGGTTAAAATGCTCTCTTGCGATCCAAATCAGATCATACGGTTATTTTCTTGGGAGGTTAAAACTGTGCAATTTGTAACACGGGACTAAAAGCAAGGATGTCGGTGCAAATAAAGAAACTTCAACCTCCCAATTGAATAATCAACCGATCTGATCGCTGGGAACACAGTAGCAACCCGCCAAGCGGCCCTATCTTTCCAATCCATGCTTAAGCGATCGAGATGTTAAAGAAATCCAGACCAAACGATCATCGACCAGCACGATCGGGAACATCTCTTGCTTCCGAATAGAATTGGATTTGTGCTTAAAAGAGCACTCTTACGAAACCGCCCTATAATTTGAAAACCCGAAAAATTCAGTTATTTCATTATAACATGAATTTTTAGCGATTAATAAAGCGTTTTCAATAATAATTTTAGTTGAAAGTCAATTCTAGGGTGAGAAATTACGATTTGAAAACCGTTCCGCCATTAATTTTAGTAATCACTTGCCAGACTCAAGAAGACTGGCGCGAGTTTGGAGCGTGGCGCAGATTACTCATTTGACGCGCCGTGCTCGTGGCTAATTTTTAAAAACAGTATTTTGATTGTATGTATTGCTTTTATAACACTAAAACTATTTCACTAAATTTCACGAGGTTTTTGGTGCGCTCGACTCCGGATCGAGTGGTCCGGGTTCGAGCCCCGGCCGGAACATTGTGTTGTCTAAGGGCAAGACACTTTACTCTCACAGTGCCTCTCTCCACCCAGGTGTTTAAATGAGTACCGGCAATTTAATGCTGGGGGTAACCCTTCGATGGACTGGCATCCCATCCTGGGGAGTAGAAATACTCGTAGTCGTTTCATGCTACAGAAACCGGAGTTAAGCACCGGCCTGATGAGCCACTAGGCTCGTCGTAAACAGACTTTACCTTTTACCTTTAAGACTTTTTCATTAAATTTCACGAGGTTTCCGTATAAATATAAAATGACGCCAACAGTGTTTTGAGTAATCTACGTCACAGTGGGAGTGACCGCTGACCGAAGATAAGTTGGCCGTGATTACGAAAATTAATGGCGGAACGGTTTTCAAATCGTAATTTCTCGCCTTAGAATTGACTTTCAACTAAAACTATTATTGAAAAGGCTTTATTAATCGCTAAAAATTCATATTATAATGAAATAACTGAATTTTTCGGGTTTTCAAATTAAAGGGCGGTTTCGTAAGAGTGCTACTTTAAGCCTGATTCCTGGCACTTGGTCGCCTGAATCGTCCCAATCGCCCAGAAAACGTGCGTGAACGAGATGATCCAGATTGTAACATGGGAATCAGCCCTAAATCTAACCGCATATTTATTCTAATGTTTATCCACAAAAAAGTTCAATTAATGAAAATCGTAAACGGTAGCGTTCATTTTCAAACTGAATTAGTCTGAGGTCCATTTCTGTTTCTTTTTCTTTTTTTTTACTGCACTAATACAACTTTGTCCAGATTTTCTAGAGTCTCTAAAATATCCCTCATCCAGTGACACTCATCCACTTCGTTTCTTGAAATATCTAGTTTACGATGAATTACTCAAGAAACGAAGTATTTTGTCATTAGAGATATCTTTTATTAAAAATCTGAAATGAAAAGAGTGACAGAAATGCTGTATGAAGATTCCTGTTTGTACTTGTTTCGACCCGGCTAGCCTGACGTGGCCTCCGATCAAAGTTCTGCTGTCTATTGTAGCTGATGTCTTCGCTGACACGTGTAATACGATCTATAACTTCTCCTCGTAGTGAATACCGTTATCTATGACCTCTTAACAATTGGAAATTGGTTGAACCAGATTGCTCTGGAAATACGTATCCATGCAGTTGCTTAGTATAAACAAAAAGTGGTTTAACATCTTCGCAGGAAAATAGAACATTTACAGATTTAAGATCTTTTTTTCTTTACATGTCACAGGTCTCTGTGCGCCATAATTTTTTTTTTTTTTTTGTACGGTGAAAGATTAACTATTTACAAGGTTTATGTTTCTGGCAAATTTCCTCTATTTCTCAAGTCTGAACTATTACGTGTTTCTCCGTTTTCCTCAGTAACGATGATATGGTAGTGCTCGATCGCCAAATGAAAATAAAAAATAATAATGTCAAAGCTGGATCAAAGAAATAGTAAGTTTAGTTTCTAAAAGTGTGCAAACATAAGGCCAGTCTAAATTTAATAAACTAAGACAATGTCCAACAAGTGGGGGCCTCTTTCTTTACTTCGAGAAATGGATCGAAGGAATTCAACTGCTGCGCTTGCGTGCATAACTTTGTAGACCAGCAATTTTTCATGGAACGTTTTCATTTCTCTTTTGCCAGAATTGAGAAAGGATCAGGCACATCAGTAGTACTGTTTATCACAATGGCTCTTCGCTGGGAGTTTAGGCCCTGTTGTCCATAATGGTTCGTCTGTGAATGGCGACGTTTCTTTCGCTCATGACCAGATTGATGATCATCTGCAGTCACGAGATAATTTGCGTGGTATTGTGCATATTCAGGGGGAAGTGAAACAACTGCTGACCAAGAATTTTGAATCACTGGTGATTTATGGGGTGACATTTGTGGGATGTTTTTCCAGCCAGAGAATTCCTTTGGTGGTCTAAGCTCGACCGGTGAACCACAATGTGCTGAAGAACCTGGGTAAGATATACGATAAGTCGCGATTAGAGTCATTTCAAATTAAACATCGAAAGTTATCCGGGATTGCTTCGGTTTTATTTAGCTTTGCTCTGCGATTGGTCCAGAAAACTTGTATCATCTCCTCAACCAATCAAGTGTACAAAAAACTATCGAAACTTGGTTATTCGCCAGCTTTCCTGCGCTTCAAGAAGTCCGCTTGTTTTCGCTTTGAGTTCTCATTGGCTAAAGCTAATGTTAAGCTTTGGTCTGATTGGTAGCTGGGATTACTATGGTATTGGTTTTTCTACACTCGATTGAAAGCTGCTCTAGTATAGACATGGTTTGATGTTACTCTGGTTTAAAGACTTAATTAATTAATGTAACCGGGAAGTTACAATTCACATACCCAACGTTTCGGTACTCCTGTCTAGTGCTTTTATCAGGGCTGACCTAGGCACTAGATGAAGGCATGAGACAGGAGTGTCGAAACATTGGGTCTATCAATTGTAACTTCTCGGTTACATTCATTAAATCTTTAACCAGAGTAGCATCAAACCATGTCTGATTGTCCACTGGTTGCTATTGGGAACTTTAATATATGCTCTAGTATAGTTTTGCATTGGATTGGTTGACATGATGAGGCAGTGTTTTTGAACAAATCAATGAACGGTAAATAGATCAAAACAAGACAAATTTTCAGTCTTCAGATGCCCTTGATTGTAATTTACCTTAAGGGTTTTTCTGATTAGTAATACGTACTTGCGCCATAAACCTCTAAACTGATATCGGTGATCTTGAGTGGTATACCCATGTACTGTGGGTATGTATCTTCGTACCACACCAGTAGTTCTGAGCCTGCAGGAATGTCTGCAAATGCTCTGTAATAAATCTCTTTGTTATATTGAAACGCGTAAAGGTTCTGTTCCTCTTTGTGACGAGCGCATCTTATAAAACGCATCCAACTAGACGTGTTTTCGTCTCTACCGTCCACATAATGAAGCAGTTTACCATTTTCGTATATCTGAAAAAAAAATTGTTAGATTGAAGACTCAAGATGTTTCCAGATCGTCTACCCATGGGCGCGTGCACTCTGCGTCCAAAGAGGAGGTCTGGGAGCTGCACTTACTAGGGGAACACTGACGATCTTAGGGTTAGTTTCGGTCAACGAGGGACCTCAGTGTTTTTTCTTACTATAGAGCTGGAATTCTTTAAAATGGCACAACAAGACCAGAAAACGTGTCGAGGTTACCCCATGTCCTTTGAGCGTTTCTCAAGAGTTAAGAAATCAGAATCAATTGTTATCGCAGAATTCCCGCCAGTATCCCGAATTTAGCCGCTGACATCCGTCAGTTTACTTTTATAACAGAAAATAGTTGATATTTGGTTTGAGTTCACCACGTTCTATGACTGGCTTGGTTGCATGCCATTTCCCGCACTAAGCGCTGAGTGTTGTATGTACATCAAGTTGTCAATGCTAGATGTTGATTGGCCAACTTGAATTTAAGTACCGATTTGATATTACGATGGCATTACGGTATTACGAAGAAGTAAAACTCCCTTACCTCCCACATGTATGAGGTATCCGTGGCGGCGGTGACTTCTTTAGGTTTTACAATATTGCCTTGATATGGACCCATCCAAGTTCCTTCTGGGATAATTTGCTTTGTGCGGATTCCTAATTGAAAACCAGTGGTTGATGGACAAAGATCGAGTTCATCCGGGCAAGATGATTTTGCAAACGTCGGTTTTTCGCTATTTTTCTTTTTCGTTGTTATTTTAGACGTTGACACTGAACCTTTAAAGGTACAAAATGAAATAAAATGAATTTGGAAAATTATTCGTAATGAGCAGACCAGTTTGGTATAATCTCAAATAAATGCGTGCCGACAAGAATTCCTGAAAGAAGAATCAAAGGTTGGTGGGAATAGAGTCAGACAGATGGTAAACTTTGAGCTTGATAAGCGAACAAAGAAATATCTTTTTCCTTTTGTCAAGAACGTGGAACAAAAAAATTCTGAAACTTCTTTGCACCCCAAGAAGAATCCTTCTTTATACCGCGACCTACATTTAAAACTCAGATGATTTCTGTGTCACGTGCTCGAGACGAAACGGAGAACATCTTCCTTTGAAAGTCAGTTTGTTTTTATCAAGAGTATCCGATGATGTAAAAATTTAAAAGTACGTTTGGGTAAAGGGCAGCCTGATTGAACTTCTTCATAGTGGCGTTTAATTATTTGAAAACCTTAGTGGAATCAAAATACACATCATACTTGGTCCCAGTCTCATATGCTGCGAGGATCCATAGTACCAAAAGGCATAGAAACGATGCTAACTTTGAGCTCAGTTTTCGAATGAATAAAGATGATTTGAAACATTTGTATCAACCTAAGCTTAGCTAGAGGAAAAAAAAACACACTTTTGTTATCAACATCTTCACTATTGATGAGCTGCATCTATTGAAATCCTCACGCTATATCAATTATATTGTCTTGGTTTCAAGGTGAATGCTAGATATACATCATACTCTCAGACTACGTGACCTGAAGATAAGATAAGATTCATTGTCACTAGGCAACAGAAATACTACATGCACATCCTAAAATATCTTTAGCCAGTTTTAAGAATGCTTTACCTTTTCGCCCCGGTGCACTTGTCACTTTCCCTGCAGTTGCTTGACTGGTTGATTCTTCATTACGTTGATACAAACATTTGTATAAATTTTCATACGTGAACGAAAATGGCTCGCATCTTGAAGAAACTGATGGATTGACATCGTGATTAACAAACTGTGAGAAACGCGGTCTTGTGTTCGCCATTGTGACCGCTGTAAATACTGCTCCAAACTGAAAATAAAAAAAATTGTGAGTACAATACTGATGTCATTATGCCAAAAGGCACCAATCTCGAATTTCTATTAAACGTTTTCTAACGCCTTTTGTCGGCATGGAGAGTTTTTCTCGAATTAAGCGGTTCTGCTCGCCGAATTAAAGAGAAAGTCTAAAACTTTTGCAACAGGGCAAAGGCTAAAGTCTCCAAATTGACAACGTTATCAACTTTATCTCAAGGGCCTAATGTAAAGTTCCTTTGCTAATGGATTATAATCGACCTTGCCCGGTTAGATAGTACGTGCCAGTTGCTAAACCTCTATACGTATTCATGTTCTTAAAACCGCTCTGATTGAAATGTCTGGAGGGTAAGACTTGAGCGTACAGAAAGAAAGGTACAGATTCCATAGTCTGCGTCGGAGAGCAGTTCGTCTGCAGCCATTATATAGTAAACCACAGAAATCTTTTAATTATACATAAGTGTGACACTGGTTAGAACATTTTCTCTTGAATTTACCGCTCGTTGTTGTAAACTGAGTACGAAAGTGTCAAGATGACAGAGTTGTTCCAAATGTCTGGCTATTTAATATTCTGTTAGTAAGAAATGTTTAACGTGTCAAAAAACGAAACAAAACTAAAAAAAAACTTACGACTAGGCTTGTTAAATTTGAGTACAAGGTGAAAGAAGATTAGAAGTACCGATGGCATTAAAATTGCTTGTTATGTATATTTCTTGCATAACGAGGATGTGTTTGCTCTGACGGGGGCCAAGGGCCGGCACTGTATATGGCTGAAATCACGTTCGGTTCTCTGATATCGTACAAAGATGATCAGATTAGATGTCGATTTAAAGGAGATATTGCTCACTACTAAAATTTTCACTGAGAACCATTGTAGTTACAAGAAAGAATTATCTAGAACAGTTAAATTCGTGATGAGCAAAGAATGAAAACCGTTCAGTTATACAGAAAAATACTATCGCTATAACACAATATGTTTGTGACAAATATAAGAAGCCAATATCCTTCATCGAGCTAAATGTACTGCGTAGCTGGAGAACGCTTTGAAGCAATATTACTAAATATTGTAGTTTAACAATTCAGAATTATTGTCATTTGAGATGTGCATTTTCATAATTACTTACCGTCGTATTCTGTGGATTGTGAAAGTAATTCTGGCAGGTTTTCGAAGTTTGTAGACTTTTGCTGGTGCGATTAAGAAGTTGTTTATATGTTTTCAAGATCAAAGTCGATTGGCTTCGCGTCGTTTCACCACAAAACAAAACCTTCATCAGTCACACATCGTCAATTCGTAGTTTAACTGCCTAAGTATTTGTCGAATTGTAATCCATGCATTGCAAATTAACAATGTGTGGAAAGCTACGTTATGCCTAAGACTTGGGAACCTCACGCTAACAGTTGCTATGGTAAAATGCTTTAGTGTCAGCATGAAAACTGCTAATTCTTTAAGGAAGCGCAAATATCAGCTTACAAAAATTTTTTACCAGAGTAAACTTACGATCTTCGGTGATTTTTTTAAAGCAGATTTTCAAGTTGGTTCCACCAAGAGGTAACGAAAACAATGGAAAAATTATAAATGACGTATTTAGTCTTACCCAGAAGGGTCGGAAGAGATGAACGGAAGTCAGTGACAGTTTAACACAATACGCACCACTGTTCCATGGCTACCTCAGCTACTTCAATAACACGTGCATTATTTTCCAGGTTTTTTCCCACGCAATTAGTGAATTCCGTCGAAATCGAAAACCTGTTTTATCACAAACTGATTGCGTTTTAGTGACTTAAAAAACTGAATAAAATTGGCAAGCCTTGCTATCGCGTGAGAATGGGGATTGACGCAGACAGAAAAAAAATTAATGTAAATGCTGTTAAAAATTCACTTACCGTGTGGTTTGTCAAAAATGCAGAATATTTGAATAACCCAAAACATATAAATTGAATTAAAGAGAGTTCTGCTATATTCATGACAATTTCATTAGTAAGTTTGATGACATGGTGCGGGCTACACCTCTTCTAAAATAACAGCTAAAACAAACAATAAAAATACGGTGGTCAGATCATATTATCCAAATTGTTTTAAAATTATCCATGATCGTGTAAAAATCACCTTCTTGTTAAGAGATGACATAAATAGATAAGAAATTTCAGTTGCTATAATGATGAAGGCGCGAATTTGACTGCGTAGTTTACAAAGCATTTTCTTAAGGAAACCGCTTTAAGATGGGCAACGAAAAAAATGTATACGTCGAATTCGTACGTAAAAAAAAATTTAAAGGTGATTTCAAAATGACTGACACATTGATAAAGAAAAAAAAATCCAAAATGTGTTGAAGTTATATTTGTTTTCCAGTGACAAATTATGTTCTGTTATTCGAAATTAATGTTTAACATTGACACAACCTTTACTAAACAATACTCTGATGATTCTATCTTGTATCATAAATGCAAAAACGAATAACAAGCAGCTAAGAGTTTTTTTTTTTTTTTTTAAGCCACGCTTGTCACAAATCGTAGTTCCTGGCTATCAGTATTTGTTTTTGAAACCGTTAGGAAGTTTCCCTTGTGAACCAAGTGAATGATAAGAATTTTAAAAGTTGCTTCTTGAAGGCACAAATGTATACGACCCAGCGTTTGTCAAACACATTTGACCCTTCCTTCGTCGCTTTTGAGATCCTCTATTACTCATTTACATGTAACAGACCCGAATGTGTGAATACAGCTTTCTACAGCTTTACATTTTAATCAAAGAAACAATGTTTGTTTGTTTCTGAAATTAATTTCAATGTAAGAAAACATACATAAGAAAACTAAATACATAGCTCAGCTTGAGTGTAATTTTAAGTAGCCTAGTGCGTGTCTAGTGCTATTGCCTTATTCTTACTCACCGAAATATTTCTTGTGGCATTTATCCATGTAAACGATATTCTGTTTTCTGCCGAGCTTGGGTATGGACATGTATATCCCTGGAGTAATATGTAAATGACGCCGGATTTCGAAAGATATCAATCATTTATCTCTCTCGTAAATTGAACAATGACCCGTACTTAAAACTTTAACCCTGTTCTATGTTCCGGTGGTCGGCACTTCCGGTGCACTAACTTTCCCGCGATGCTTGGAGTTCAAGTGTATGTCACTGATAACCTTGTCGGCCTCAGTGAAAGGCCTCTCGGCAAAATTTCTAACGTTTTAAGCTGATTTTGTTCATTTTGCAGGTAACTTGTTTTTTCCTACGCGGAACTGGCAAGAGCAAGCGTTCTACTCAATATTTGAATAACTTAAAATAAATTTTATAAACGACTCGATAGCAGCAGGTATTAGGGTATTGACGTCATATTCTTTATGTAGGTTCTTAAAACAATGTCGGAAGTTTCAAAAGACATAATATCAGCGCCTTACTCGAAACAGTGGCTATGACGTCAATTATTTCGCAACATTTGACACGCTTGGGCGATCACCCCACGGAGTTTAGAACACAACGATTTCGAAATTACTTCGCCTCTGCACATCTTCCTGTTAATTTAAAACGAGTACAAAAATTTTCTTTATCTAAGCAACTTGCCTCAGACTTTCTTGTTTTCAAGAGTATGCGAGTTCAGATTGGAATATTTTCAAGTTTTGGAAGTTAACTCAAACTGTACGTGATCTGTAGCGGCCACTACCTGTGGCTCTATAGAATTTTAGGTAAGTACATTCACTTTTTTTGTTAAAAAAAAAAAAAAATGTATGCTCGAAGAAATAATGTTTTTAAGAAAACAGAATATCACCTACCGAGTGTCAAACACTTACTGTCAATAGATGCTGCCAAACAACAAAGTCCTTCCGATTACTTGGTTAATTTTTGATATGGGAAACTTTTTTTTGGCATGCTAGGACGTATATCGGGACCTTTTTTTCAAGTGAGGACATTGTTATATTATCATTGTAGCGATATTTGCACGATTTTGCAACAATTTATCTCGTTAGTCATGCAAATGAAGCTTTCTGTTATTTTTTTAAAAAAAAAACTTCCCGCCTTGCGAAGGTCAACTAAAAAATACGAATAGCAATTAATTCTGCTTTTTCGTTAAGGCAGATTTTACGTTCGTTGTAGTTCGTGTGAAAAGTTAACGATATTTTCTGATCGGAATAATGACTCTTTAAATGTTTCGGACCAGACAGTAAGATCGTTTGAGATACCTGAGTCACAAAACTAAGAGAGTGAAATAATGAAAAATGGGATAAGCGCCGCGCTGAGATCGAAGTCGAACCATTTTAGCAGTCAATTGGCTCTGGTAAACGAGGATGGAATTTAGATTGAGGGCGTTATCCATTTGTCAGGTCTCAGTGCCGATTTTTTAAAAAAAATAAATTTTTTTCATGGTTAATGGAAGCCAAAAATTCACTCTTGGCGTTTACACATGTTAAAATCCGTTGTACGTATTTTGTTTTTATGGAAAAGCATTAGAATTCAATTTTCACACCAATATTAGAAGCTCATAACCACCGCGAATTTCGCGAGCAGTCTTTGCAAGAGCGAGGAAACTGACTGACCCTACCCCACTCACTGGGTTAGTTTGGCTAAAGCCAATCGATGGAAAGAACGGGACGAATTGATTGCAAGTTTTGGCAAATGGAAACCTGGCATCAGATTGAGGATTGTGCGGCCATGAAGCGCAAACGAGAAAAATTTGACGAGTTTAGCTGTGCATATTGGCAGCTAATGTGGCTCGAAATTTGTCTTAATCTGGTTAGATCTCCTGAGTAAGAAGTTCTAAGCGATAGGAATACAGTCACCTCACTTTCTCTTGGTTCGGATCTTGTTCTGGATCAAATCCATGGCAGAGCGGCTCTACTATTCAACTAACTGAACTTTCCATCGGTTCACAGGCAGGAATAATAACCCACAGCGAACGATGGAAGAACGGTTTTTGGCGTGTTTTCCCAATATCCAATTTCCGACGATAAAGCCATAAAGATTGAATCTTTCGCTTTTCTTTTCTTTTCTTTTCTGTTGCAGTACAGTCAATCCAAGTTAGAATTTTTAGTTTCCTATGAGTTTACCTTAACTGTGGAAAGTAGAGTTTTAACTAATTCACCTCCTGTGGTTTGTGACTAAATATAGGACGACCCTTCCCAACTCATCAGATCATCTGCTGAAAGAATGCCGGCCCTCAAAAGATGTTAAGTCCTTTTAGCAATGGCTCGAGTGCCAGCGACCTGCGAACGTGATTTCCGTTTCTCATAGCCCGCATAGCTTGCGGTTTTGTCTACCCTTTTATGCATTGAGCGGTGGAGTATCGAGAGGTTTGCGATGGAGTAAAATGACAGCTCAAAGTTCCATAGACTGTCAGCTCGGTTTTTTTTTTTTTTTTTTAATTTCCTGAAGCTCCCAAAAACAAATACGGCCAACTATGTTTGCTAAGAGTTCAACGCCAGTGCTGGTGCTTGGCTTTCTTCCAACTGCTGTTGACCCACTTCTCTTAATCCTCCCCCTACTCAATTGCGGCTGCGCATGAAACACCATTTTCGTGCGTACCCGTTTTGATATCTCACTGGTGGCTGCATATGTACTGGTGTGCTCGAGCGAACTGTTCGAGCAATCCAATGAAGCGAATTCATTTAGTCGTTGACTCGGCCATGCCATGCCAGCTTGTCAGTCTCATGGAATTTTAAATAACTACAAAGATGTCGTGTTTGCCTCAACACCACACACCCTTTTTCTGCTAACGCCTCGTTTCAGGTCAGGAAAACACAAAGATAAATTACATTGGGTAGTGCCTCAACTGCGGTGGGAGCTTTATTAGCATCAGAGCTAAAAAAAAGTGGACAGTGATAAGCAAAAAGAGATGTGATGATGAGGTCACGGGTTTGACTTTATCGTTCTCAAACGTGACGATCCCCTTGTTTCCTTTCAGGTTTCGACATCATTGCCTTTCATGGTGCTTTGCTTTCTTCATGTACTGATAATCGTGATTATTACTATTATTTGAATCATTTATGGTTTCCTGATCCTCACAAGGAATGGTTTTTTCACACAGAACCCCGTGGCTGGTCTGCTCATACTTGCTTCTAATTGCTCCACCCCATCAAGTGTAGCGCTCAAACGCTATTTCAAAGCCTGAATTGTGTACACGCACAAAGAATACGTTTGTATACGACCTTAATTTTTTACTTTATCATTTGTTTTGTGTTCATCTTTTAAGTGTCCGGCTCTAACACACCGACAAACACCAAACTCCACCAAGTGAAACTAAAGTTTGCGGTTACGTAATAATTTCCGGGTTATCAAAACAGAAAAAGGATTTATCTCTAAGCTTTTGGGTATGACACCACTTGAAGCTTTTCATTTCTGGACGAATTAGTTTACTTAATACACTTAGTACGCTGAAACTGCAGTGATATATGAATTTTCATGTACTTTTTCATAACAGAAGGTTTGACATAGCAATTTTCCCTGCATTGATCCAAAAAAACAATTTATCACATAAAAAGGAAAAGTTCGCAAAAATATAACGAGTATATAGTTGCATGAAAAGAAGTGCCTAATTTACTTAATGACCAAAAGCAATTAATTTTTAAACCTTTTTTTCAAAATTGGTAATATTTATAGCCATCTAAAACTTTTTTTTCTTTTGACCTTGTTAATCTTCTCTAATCCACCCGCTGTGCATTTTCTATTAAACAGATTCACAAAATTTCGATATATTACATATTATCTATTATATTGTATATTACTTCGCAAGAAGGACATTTTACTTATTTCATAAATACCACCTCGCAATATAAATAGGACAGATAGCGAAAAAAAAATTAATAAATGAAATAAACCGCAAAGTGACGCAGAACTATTTTTGTTGAAACCAAATCTGGTGTCATGTCTCAGATTTACCAACTTTTTAAACTCCAACATGAAGTTATAGGTTTCCAGAAGCGAACAACGTGCACGCGACAAGCAATGCATGTAGCAACAAGCTTATTCTGTCACGGTCAAGCACAGTGCACCTTTACCCTCTTTACCACCTTTCAAGAAAACAAATTATCAGGTTGCATGCAGATTATGCGGCAGATCTAGCGCAAGATGTCAGAAATGGCATTGGTGAAATTCAGTACATGCAGCGTTCGCGCTTTTGTAGATCTGACCTGTGCAATGACTCGGCACGGTTACTTTCATATCCTGCTGTAAGGACTGTTTACCATATAACCCTACGACTGGCTGTTAATATGTTAGTTCAAGGGGAAATCGTGACAGCTCACTTCTTCCAAGCGAAGGACGCACAGAACGCGCTGTGTAAATATTGACAAGACACCCTTATCAGCGAAAATGGAATGGAGTTTTTGATGACTTTTGAAATTTGAAGTTAGCGGACAGACCGAGCGCTAGGAATTGGAAGTTTTATCTTCACAAAATTATATCGCGAAATCTAATTAACAAAGCGACATTTAAATAATGGTCGTCTGGAGTTATCAATTTTCAATCATTTAATTTTTATGATTGGTAATGTCGGCAAATCCAGATCGCCATACCAAACAAGCCTGCACGCAAACAGGACTGCCGCGGCTAAGAGCTCTAAAGAATCCCTTACCTTTAGAACTGAAGTCCCTAAGTCATGATCTATATTGTAATGGCGGTGTTTGGCCTTTAAAGACTTCCCAGTCTCATAACAGTGTTATTCTAATTCAGCATGGTGAGGGACGCGTATACACAACCTATTATGTCGCAGACATGTCGGAATAACATATCAGCCCCCATATCAAACGTGCGATACGAGATTTGGCAGTGTCCCAAGCTGTCAAAAACTTTTGACGTTTACCCAGAATGATTGACACATACCCGACCGAGGTTCAGAGAAAAACGCGAGTGAAAGAACATGCCGCTCACTGTTCCAAGCCAAATGTTTGTTGTGATTATCAAGTGACAAGGCCCTCAGTTTGGCAGAACCAACTAAGCCTGTTTTGAGTGGCCAAACTGAACACCAGACCGTTCTTAAATTGGGTCTTTGATGCAAGAAATTGCGCTTTGAAAAACTGGCGTCCTGGAAAAGATAAGGTTTGTATGTGCCATTTAGTAATAAGTGTATAATGTTTGCGTGAGTAATGCTGTAACTAATTCGCGACAGACTTACACTATTAGAATGTTATCAAAACTTTGACACACACATGCATCTTAATACTGTCTCTTTTATCTTTTTGCCATCACATGTTTTTTCCTTTGTTGAGACCTAAGAAGTGCCCGATTCAAACCAGTCTTTGTGGAGTATTCGACTATAAATTTGATGCTAAATTCATTTCAATTCTTATTGTTTTTCCCTTTTTGTCGAAACAGATTTTCTAGTAACTACTGAGTATTCAGAAGTTTCAATGTGATAAACAGCCCGGGCGTATTCTTTACATTTCTGCCTTTTTTTGCCTTGAGCCTATCCATATCAGTGCAGCAAAGAGGCACTACCCTGCGATAAAAGAGCGTTCTACATCGATCGGTTCTAATCCTCTTCTGCTCTAAAACGGTTTTCACTTCCGCGCGTCCATCCAATTACGATATTTGACATAATGTTTTATTTTCTGACACGCATGCAAACAAGAGTACAAAACTTTTTTCAAAAACTTTCACGAACTTCTTAGTTCTAAAGATTATACTCTCAGCCTGGATGCTATATCTTGCGACATATCATGCATTTTTTCTGTAATCGTTGAGTGGTTAGTTTCAGCCGCGGAAAGTTTATACTGTAAACAGTTATTACATTGTGGCTTGCGAGTTTTTCACTGTGCCTTGCTCATCAGCACCTCGTGGGGCGGGACCTAACCTATCGCATTGAAGCCAAATTCCTTCTCGTACTCTCAACTGATATAGATATCTAAAAAAAAGATTAACTTTTAACTCTTCAATGTAAGTAAAGCCATCTCTGTTTGTCTATAAAAGGGTGTTCTTGTGTTATCTGCGGGAGTTTATTCACCAATTAATCTGGCGTAAAACATTTAAGAAAGGAATGTTTCTCTGCGCATATAAGAAGTCTTTAGAAATATTGTTCTAAGCTCCTATTGTTTCTTTGAAATTGCCGACACAGCCGGATCTCGCGCGCAGTTTGGCAGGTATAAAAAAACAAAAGTTTTTCATCGAGTCTCCATGCGGAAATATCAATAAATTGAATAAAGGTAAACTAAAGCGGATGATTCTCTCAATGGCCATTTTTAGTTGCTCATCAGCCTACTCGTAGATTTCGGTATTTATTCGGACTAAATTCCAACATTTTCGTTCCGGGGTATTAATAGCAAGGCTTTAAAGATAACAAATCTTTATTTGCTTGTGACAGAACTTTTAAATCTATCTGAAATACGAAGCCGTCCTTTTGTTAAATACCTGCTTAATCATATGATAGAGGAAGTTCTTAAACTTTATCTCATTCATGCCCTCTAGCTAGCATTTTTGCCGCAAAATTGCTTGGTATTTCAACATCAATGCATAATTGATTTCAAAGTCGCTTTATTAAGACAATCAAACCTTGTCCGCTTTTCAACAAATGACAAAAAAAAACTATGACACTTTCACTTTTGGCATCTGAGAAGACACAAATTATTCAGTACCGACCCATTGTGTTCAAATGTGTTAAGGAAGTCGCTTCTCATTGCGGCAAGTCTTTGAACTTATCTTCCAGCGGATTGCCATTCCCCTGGGTTCAGTTTTCCTTGGAAAATACGACCCTTATCAAATTGTCCAATTTCCGGCTGAAACAACAAACTTGGCAGTTAATCAACTCATCTCATGAGTCTGAACTTTTTTGGTCTTGAAACGCGACTTTTGTCATTCAAAATAGAGTGACGTAACATCTGGAGAGATCAATATTTCAACCATCCAGTAAGATTAGAAATAAAGAACTGTCCTGCATAGTAGGCAAGAAAAATTCGAGTCCTGTGAGATTCATTGACGCATCTTCTGCAGTAGGAACGAATCTAACACTTGGTAGGTTTTCTCTTAAACTGATTTTGTTATAGGAATTATTGATGATGGTAACTGGTTTTTACAAAAAAAAAATCGGGTATTCGAGTGAAAGTGTCGTTACAAGAAACTCCTTAAAGGTTTAAATTGAATTTTGGTAGAAAAGCATAAGTTCTAGATTGTACAGCGTCAAGTTCCACGCTGGACTTAACATGCTAGTCACTTTGAAAGGTTTTGTGAATGTTATCACAAACATACGTACAGCTTTCATTTAATAGGATGACCACACATGAGGGCTTCATTAGGGGCCTGGCTTACAAACTCATGGAATTTGTCAGACATAGACTGGAAAATCGCTGAAGTTCCTCTGGTTATAACATTAAATTGTAAAAAAATGAATCGTGTAACAGCCCCTCTCAATTTTAAAGTGGTGCGATCTAAATCGAAAGCAATACTTACTAAACTAACTTCTATGTAAGTTCAAGAACGTTGCTGTTTACCCTGAGCGTTTCATTCATTATCGTGGATTTTTAACTTATTACGCCCGTGATTGTTGCGTAAGGTGGCAATTCATTGAGAAATAATACTTTTATTTTTGACGTTTTTGTCGCGATTTTTTGTGGTTTGCTTATATAGCGCCAAAAAAATACATTTTGTTTAACTGTCCTTTATTTTGTCTCCCAAAGAGACTAACCTCGTCACTACAGCTTATCTTGATTGTTTTGTTACTGACTGATAGATGTTATCTACGTTAGCGTCGCTTCAGACAGGATTACGACAGCGATAGATACAAGATAGAGAGACTCGAAAAACATAGATGACTTGAGCACATCGACTCTCTGACGGCTACAACTAAATTTAAGCAGCATAGTGTTTACTACGACCTCTTCCGTTAGCAACAGTTATCTGTTTGACAAAGCTTTAATTGATAGTGAGAATTTGTGAGTTATGTGTTTTATTTTCTTATTACAGATAAGCAGGGAATTTGATTTTATCATTATTTTTCATGTTACATTGAAAAAATGCCATTCTCTACTGTTACAACTTCTTTGTTTTAGTTTTCCGAAGCATATTCGCACGAAAATGGCGCGAAACGGGATGGCGTTCACAGCTCATTTTCCCGCCAGTCAAGCATCTCTGCAAAACACTGCACCGCACAATTCCAAGCATTTTACATTTACTTACGACGACTTATACAACTGTTTATATCGCCACAACGAGCTGCAACTCATCGATATTGAAGCATTCAAAGCACAAAGAAAATCAAGTCAAACAGAGGCGGAAAAACAAAAGGAAACGTCAAGTAAGTGAACAAAGCAAACCGTTTTAATCTTCGTTATATTGCGTGCCATATTATAAAAGTCATGTATTACTTAATAACGATATTAGCTCGAATTCAACCTTGCATCCGGTAAATTTGTCTTGCATTAATCTTATTGCTGCTGTCAATTTGTAATCCAAAGGCCTTTTGCAAGTTAATCTCTCTGTGCATTTTTGTGTCATAGAAACAAGCTGTGGAGAAGTAGCATAAGAAAAGAACATCGACAGCTTGCGTTCAAGAAAGGGAGGGATATTCTTAACCGCAAAAGTAAAACATTTGTTATTTTTTCAAAACCCATTTTTCCGGTTTCAACCGAAAGGGAAGTGAGTTGTGAGTATTTGCTAGTTACAGGGGAAGACCCCCTGAAGTAGAATGTTATGATTACACAAATACCGCATTGAACACGAGAAACTAGAACATTCGAAGGAAAAAAAACCGTTTTCTTATAAAATAGACTTTGTTTGTTGTGGTGATAAAAATAGTACTTGTTAATCTTTATTCTGCCGCCAGACATACCATGGTGAAAGCGGTTTTTGTCCATTGTAGACAACAGTGTAGCTAAAACAGAAATTGTAATTACTTCCTTCTTTATAGAAAGGATCTTCTTAAAAGCGAAAATCCAAAATTGGACAGATTTTCTTTAATAGATTTCCAAAGTCTGCTCTTGTTTGCTTCGCCCGCCCAACTGGACGAATAAATCGCCCGTGAAGCTCGCTTGAACCGATCTACCACTTAAGGTCACGACATTTCCGGCAAGCGGAAACTTCGGCAAATTTTGTTTTATCATCATTGCATTGAAAATCCCCACGATGCAAGATTTGGTGGGCGGAGCTATTATGGCGCGCGAGCACACGCAGATGACAGAACGCTTTGTTGAAATTTTTAACATTTTTCAATTACGTGTCTGGAGATAACTCTCCGTATCCAATGTCGGAAGAAATTTTTAAGCTTTGCCAATGTCGGCACCTTTGAAACTGAATTAGTATCTATCGTTAACAGCGTTCTCTTGATTTCTAAGTGAATAATTCTTGCAATTACCCTGATTATGAAAATAACCTGAACAACTGCTCTTCGAAAAGAAAGGTAAAAAAAAAAAAGGAAAAGAAAGGTAAGACTGAGGAGAGGTATTCACCAGCAATATTTACGACCTCACGCTGGGAGCTCTATTTTAGAATTGAACTGTTACTACATTCTCATCCGTTTTGTCTCTTCTTTTTCTTTAGCTTTGTAAAGGTAACTCCCTGACAAAATGTCACTCTCGTAGTTCCTTCAACAAAGCGTCTTTTCCCTTTAAACTGAATGAACAAATCTTAAGAAATGGTTCCGAACTGCGTCAAAAGCTTCCTTCGTGTAAAGCTCCACGATTCTCCCTTTTTGTCCCGGTCTGCGTGCGTTTGCACTGTTTGAAAATTATCGGGACAAGTAATATTGAAGACAAGAATTTTTCTGTGAACTTCGATGTTTGACTCAAACGACACAGAACAGCCTTTTCGTGAGCACTACCATATGTTCTATGAGAATGCTGAAACCACGAATGTGACTAGCATGACGTGGATTATGGCATAAAAATGATTAGTCTCGTGTTTGTACCGTGGCCCTAGTTTTTTATGGAGAACTTACCTTGAGTACAACTATTTTTCTGCTGAACTTTGTGCCATTTTCGTTCGGTGAGATTCTGTTACAAAACGGAAAGGGTGGTGGAATCCATTTTTTAAGGGATCAGAGGTCAATTTTTTCTGGCACTTTCTGACGTCGTGTTTTGATGATTATAACATTTTAATCAGGAAAAAAGCGTTTCCTCCTGATCAGACTAAACACGTGTAGTTAAGACTGTAAACATATGTTGACCAAAGGTAACTTGTGCGGAATGTGGGCTAATGCATATTTATTTTTCTTTTAATCATTATGTTTTAAAAGGTGTTGATTAGAATGACTTGCGCCAAAACTTTCTCGTCTTACCTGACTTAAATTCACTCTCCTCGACAGTACTTTTTTTGTGTTGTGAGTTTGGATTAGCTCCAACAGGTTTGTTTGTCTGCCAAAAGAAACCACGTCCGAGATAAGCGAGGGTGGGAGAGAGGGGGTGACTCCGTACCCAAGGGGTGGGGAGATTTTGCTACCAATACAAACGCTGCTTGTACAATAATGAAAGATACCTCTTTTTACTGCCGTAAAATCAGATGATAATTTTTCATTTTTGAATTCTCAGACTGTGATGCGTGTCGTTCAAAGCAAGACGTATGCCCAATGCATAAAGTTCCAAATTCTGGGAGGAAACTTCTTATTCCAGGACAGAAACAACCAGTCAAATTAAGTTACGCCATTGCGTCCTTTCCCGAGGAAGTGCAGCTCTGTGTGTCGAGTATTCCTGGGGCAGGTTGTGGGGTCTGCGCAAAGCAACATATTCCTGTAGGCACGTGGATTGGACCATATGAGGGAAAACTCGTCAAATATGATGACGTCAAACCCAACACAGACACCTCTTACATGTGGGAGGTAAGTCACCTATTTTGGAACAAAAAAGAAAGTCAAAATCTAAGTACCCAAAGAAGTATTTAATTTGAGAATGAACACCTCATTACCAAATCTTGACTGAAGTGTTATTTATTTCGACCCCCAGGTCCACTTCACTCGTGCTTTTTTTTTTTTTCTTCTTTTTTTTTTTTTTTTTTTTTTTTTTTATCTTGCTGCCATAGATGTATTGTTTGGTTTAGTTACAGAGTCATAACTTCTTTATTTTTGCACTGACCATTTGTAGATTTACCAAGATGGCAAGTTATCCCATTACTTGGATGCTAGCGACGAAAACACCTCGAGTTGGATGCGATTTATCCATTGCGCGCGATACAGGGAAGAGCAGAACCTTTTCTCGTTTCAGTACTGCGGAAATATCTATTATCGGGCTTTTAGAGAGATATCCATAGGGACGGAACTTCTCGTGTGGTACGATGAAAAATATCCCCAGGATATGGGAATACCACTGGAAGTCCAAGATATGGCATTAGTGGACCCCAACGGTATGTCATAACAATGACGAAGCGACTTAGTTTAGGTAATTGAAAAAATATTACTCTTAAGAGCTCAGTGCTTAAAATACGAGCCAAAAGTGTGAAGTTCTAGGGTCAGTGATCGGCTTGGTGTGATTCCTTTCATATGACAGATTTTATCTTCTCAAAGGGAATTTAAAACTGTAAATGGCAAACACCAATCATTTTTCATTCCGAAGAAGGTCTTCTCACTCTCATTGTGCCCTCGAATTAAAGGGGAGCCCAATCTGCTTAAACGTAATTTTGCTTTAAATCATTTCATCAGATCGCTTGTCCTCCTTTTGCTTATTAAATGGTATTCACAGACTTCACCGTCCTTTTGTCTAGGTACCAGACTGCTTCAAGAGGTATTAGCAGCACAAGGTCAAGCGCAACCCCCAGATCGACCGATCAACACCAGGAAATATTCTGTGCCTGTAGTTTCAAGTCAGCCAACAGTCGTCTCGAGTACTCCTACGATGACATCTTCCCGAAAATCACCCCTCCCTGTCTCACGTGATAACATGAAAGAGAGAACCTCACCTACGTCACCAAATGACACTCGTATTTCATGGCACCACAAGGTTTCAAATCCTGCTATTTCTCACCTCAACATACCCATAGGGAACAATTTCGTTCAGGCTGAGCGGTCAAGAAAAGTGGACCCGGTCACTTTAAAAGAAGAAAGGGTTGTTATTGAGGATTGCGATGACGACAGAAGGTTCAGTTTAGCTGAAGGATCAGAAATGAGCCTTATGAAATGCGGTCAATGTAGTCAGTCATTCGCACAGAAGAACATGCTCCAGGTTCATGTATGTCCACGCATGCCCAGGAGACCTTACACTTGTAACTACTGCTCTGAATCTTTCTCTTTACCTAACGAACTGCGCACGCACGTCGTCACTCATGCTAATGATAAGCCATTCAAGTGCGGGTATTGCTCGCGCACATTTGCTGGAGCGACAACGCTGAACAACCATATTAGGACACACACAGGAGAGCGACCATTTCTGTGTGATAAATGTGGCAAATCTTTCACGCAGGCATCCCAACTGAGCAAACATCAACGAATTCCTCACGAATGCAAGTACTAGGTCTGCAATTTAGTATTACTGTTATCATTAACATCACATTTTGACAAAAGAATTTCATCGCCTACACGACACATATTTTTATTTAGCCTTTTTGACGACAGGATTTTGTCCCCACATTATGAAAACTTTTATCAATATTTCTTGGATTCTTTGAAATAAGATAATTTGATCCTTGGTTACAATATAAGTCGTAACTGGTTTAGTGAGTGTGATAGCTCGCTTGAAATTTTGGCGCATTTTGTAGCAAAATTTATATTCAGCAGGTGCTGGCAAGCGCGACTACACAAAGCTTCAACTGTCCGAGAATGAGACATAATTCAAGCCGACGCGACTACTTCACAGACCGATAGTGGAGTGTTATGATTCTGTATCCGAAATCTGCTTGTTATGTTTTTTATTTGAAAAAAAAAAAAAAAAAAATCACCACAATGGTCATTTCATAGTTCATTTGATCCGCAACCTATTTACTATCAAATTTCTATTTTCATATCTGACATGGTTTTCTTTACACCACGAAGAATTTTTTATCGCTAAACGATGAACCGCGTATCAAGCGAGGAGTATGAAAAAAATGTAAACAAATGTACATTGAATTGTGTAAATAAATAAATAAATAAATAAAAAGATCCTATCCTAAAAAAAATTTCTTGGTACTTCACCTCTATTTTTCCAAGCCTTGCAGATATTTATTAGCCTCAGCTGAACTCTTGGTCAGTGGAGGAAAGGAAAAAGCGGGCGAGCAAAAAAAAATGACTGGATTGTTCAAAGGAAACATTCCTCCCGTTTCCACTTACCAAAGGAGCCTGGTACAGAAACATATGCTTACTATACAGTAAATGGTATGAACCCGGGGGGTAACATGTGAAAATGTAGTCTGATCGTCCGGGTGAGTGTAGTCCTGAGAAGGACAGTTGTCGGTGGTGGTGACTGACGTTTCGAAAACCTGTGTGGAAGTCACCATCAGAGTCAATACGCTTACTCTCTTTACACGCAACATGATTTTACAAACCTCAAAATACTAACAGGCAACGTTCAAATGGGGTTTCTCGCGAGGATAAGCAGTGCAAAGCGTGAACTTGTGGAACCGGATCAAAGAGCCATGTGTAGCCGAGGAGGTAAAGGGGGACGGCAATCGCTAACATGTTTTTAAATTAGTGAGAGGGAGGTGACAATTTTCGCTTTGAGTCTGGTCCCTCTCAAAGGAAACAACACCCAAAAGACAATTAACGTTGGAAAGGGCTCGAATTAAAACTTTTAACAATCAATCGCGCGTAACATCCACGATTTGTCATCAAGTTTTTCCTGAGTTTTATTTTTCAGTTTTTAACGTAAGCCCTTGTTTTACAATATTTAACTAAAGATAATTTAGTGCAATGCAAAGTGGTCTGAAATGCCACACATTTCGTGATACGATATCAAAGTCCTCGTTTATTTTGGTCACGTGGTAGGAGAAAAGGACAGAGTAACTCGAAAGGGCAAGTGCAACCGAGTGGCTTTGGGGACGAGAAAGTATCTGACTCAGGTAAACGTCCTAAACGCTGATTTGAATTCTCGTGATTCGTTTGTTTCTTAGAATTCAAATAAATTTCTTAAATCAACTTAAAATTCTCTGTTATAATTTACCTTTTTCATTCAACTTCAAATATAGTTTACATTAGTCACTTTTACTGAATATAATTTTGTTTAAGTATAACGAGTATAAAAACAAACGAAAAGTGACAATAAATCTTAACTCCAGCTTTTTAACGATAATGTGACAAACATAAGAAAAGAAAAGAAAGAAATAAGAGAAAGGAGAGGAAAGGAAAAGTGCACGTGAAAATGTATGCAAAAGTAAACTAGGCCGTCTTAGTGCCACTCGACATAATAGTTTAAACAGTATTTTAACTTGAATTTCATGATGAACAATTGAACAATCACAACCTAAGGGAGGTGGGGTGGGTTGGCATCATACATATTGAGTCATTTTTTAACCCGCCGGCAGGTTGCTCCTCCCAACCCCCCCCCCCCCAGACCTCTACCCCTTCCCACCCCCTCTCTTTTCCATAAACACCTCCTAAGGTTCATTGACAACTAAAAGAAAAAATAATCATCAACAGGTCTGTAACTTTTGGAGAGATTATATCACATTCTTTGTTTCTAGAGACCGTAAAATTTCTTTTCTTAGCAAATAAACAATTGTGACCAAAAATAATTTTAAAATAAAAACTACTTAATACATTTGTTGTAATATTATTGACTGGAGACTTGTCGCTTAAATTTCCAAACTGTGTTACTGCCAATGTCTGCTACATACACAGCACCATCTTTACTTGAAGTGACGTCATGAGGTTGTGAGAAACCCTAAAATTACAAATTGATTCCAAAATAAGTACAAAAGGTTTAGTCGAGTCAGCAAACAAAACAAAAAACAAAACAAAAAATACACAGCCACAACTGCTCTCGGTTTGCTATGCACTTAATGATTAGACTGAATGTTTGTCCATTGCAAATTATCCCCACGTAATAAGACCGACCCAACCTTCACAAAGTTGAATTCATATTTTAGCGGAGCTCACAAAGCGCGCGAAGCGTAACGCCATGATTAAGAAAATTTGGTAAACCATCAAGCCGAGAAAATACCCTTCGACAGTCCAATCGCACGAACGCAGTTCTACTTCTAACATGTGTTTGCAGCTATATTGCAAGCACATCCACACACTACACTGCCCCAAACAACTAAGCACGACAAGTGCGCAAGATGTAATGTAATTTTCAATCACAAAAAATAACATGCGTAGGGGTTTACTTGACTGAATTTTAATTATAGTAAAACTCATCCTATCCTACGTTTACTAAGTACTCACCAAGACTGGTTCCCAGTGCTGTAATACATTGCCTTTGTTCAAAATGAACGTGAAACCCTGGGCTCCAGAGAAGGAAGGGCCGTTAACCACATGTAACACACCACCTTGCAAAATTTAAGATAGTTATATAGCAACATATCTTGAGCAGTGTAGATTTAGTCATTATTTGATTAATGTAAGGAAATTCCATATGCATACCTTGTTCAGGATGGTAGTGTACGGCGAAAACCCTTTCCCCAAATGCTTTGATTTCTCGAACGAGATGACCGTTAACAGAATCAAACTGTAGCACTCGGCTGTTTTCTCTATCCGCCACAAACAACCTACGGTTCTTCTCGTCGAGAGACAAGCCGTGAGGGATCTCGAAGTTATTTGGAACTGAAAAAAGGAAGACCAATGATCACTGAGGTTTGTCTCTGAACCTTTTGAAATGCTCCGAGATATGTTCTAAAAGATAAAGTCTTTGAACCAAGTAAGGGTGAAAGGGAAAATCGATCTCATCAACAATAATTAACAGTTATTACTTCATGACAAGAAACATTTTAAACAGTTAAACACTGGGAATGGACGTAAATGTTAAAATCCACCACTCAGACAATCGTTTAGAGTTCTTTGGAAAAGAATATTGACCTACCAAGCCCTTGTAAGTTTTCATTTGTTAACATCAAAAGTACTTTTTTGCCGTCGGGGGAAAACTTTATTACCCGACTATTACAGTACCTGAAATGAAAGAAAAAAAACTCAGAATCAGGAAAGATCAAATAATAAATATCATACGACAGTCTAAAACCAGCAAATACAACGCAAAGAGTACACAAATCGAAACACCACAAGAGTGTTATAGTTTACCCGTCAGTAACAAAGATGTTTAACACCACAAGAGTGTTATAGTTTACCCGTCAGTAACAAAGATGTTTAACACCACAAGAGTGTTATAGTTTACCCGTCAGTAACAAAGATGTTTAACACCACAAGAGTGTTATAGTTTACCCGTCAGTAACAAAGATGTTTAACACCACAAGAGTGTTATAGTTTACCCGTCAGTAACAAAGATGTTTAACACCACAAGAGTGTTATAGTTTACCCGTCAGTAACAAAGATATTTCCCTCCGAGTCGACTGCGACATCGGTTGGTTTACAAAAATGACTTTCATCTCTCCCCGGAACAAACTGTGTTCCCAGTGTTAGTGAAGCTCGCTTTTTCTCCCCCGGAGGAAACTTGAAAACCTGTAAAAAGAAACAGACATACTCGAAAACTAATATGTGAAAATTAAGCAAGAAATTGGAGACCTTTTTAGGTAAAACAGTCCCACGACTTTATAATTCCATGAAGCCAAGAATATATCGCAAACCTGATGCATTGCTACATCCGTTAGCCAAATGTTTCCCTTTTGATCAATGGTCAGCCCATGAGGCATGAAGAACCTGGATAGAGGAAGACGAGAAGTTCAAGGAATGGAGGTAGATCAGAAGGAAGGCAGGTACAATATAGGATGCAGGAGGAAGGCAGGTACAATACAGGATGCAGAAGGAAGGCAGGTACAATATAGGCAGCAGGAGCAAGGCAGGTACAATATAGGATGCAGAAGGAAGGCAGGTACAATATAGGATGCAGAAGGAAGGCAGGTACAATATGGGATGCAGAAGGAAGGCAGGTACAATATAGGCAGCAGGAGGAAGGCAGGTACAATATAGGATGCAGGAGGAAGGCAGGTACAATATAGGCAGCAGGAGGAAGGCAGGTACAATATAGGCAGCAGGAGGAAGGCAGGTACAATTTAGGCAGCAGGAGGAAGGCAGGTACAATATAGGATGCAGAAGGAAGGCAGGTACAATATAGGATGCAGAAGGAAGGCAGGTACAATATAGGCAGCAGGAGGAAGGCAGGTACAATATAGGATGCAGAAGGAAGGCAGGTACAATATGGGATGCAGAAGGAAGGCAGGTACAATATAGGATGCAGAAGGAAGGCAGGTACAGTATAGGCAGCAGGAGGAAGGCAGGTACAATATAGGCAACAGAAGGAAGGCAGGTACAATATAGGATGCAGAAGGAAGGCAGGTACAATATGGGCAGCAGGAGGAAGGCAGGTACAATATAGGATGCAGGAGACAGAAGGTGGTGGGGATGAGCGGAAAAGAGGTAGGGAAATTACGGGCAGAGATGGCAGGAGAGGGTGGACATCAAAATATAACGAGGGCAAACGGCAAAGGGGAAGTAGGAAGCTAGAAATTGAGGGAGAAAATGAGAATTTATGCAGCTGGTGAGAGGGAAGGAGGCCGTCAATGCAGGAAGTAACTGAAGCGGGAGCATAAGGAGTTAAATAGAGAACGAAAAGGGATGATCTGAGGATTACGGAATCGAGAAAGAGAAGGAGGGAGAATATGTGTCAATAATAATTGATAGATATGAACCAACACCAAACGAACATACTTACATTCTCTCTCCCCAGCTGTCAATAACTGTCCCTGTTTTTGGATCCAACTTCATCACAGTCGGTTCTGGAATGGGATCGCTTGTGGCGGAGAAGATATTGTGCTCATCGAACGAACTATAACAAGAAAAAAAAAAGGTCTTTAAGTTGGATTTGAGGCGCGGCATGTAATACAGTTAAAAAAAATATGCTGAGTTATCTCTAGGGCGCTTTAGACCCTTTCACCGTAACATCAGCAAGCATATTTTTCTTATTGTTTGCTATACATTTCCAAAGGTGCCGATGACTAGGAACATTTTTAACGATCAAGAGCTTCTTTAGTTGGTGATTATTTCCTTTATTCTTGTAACCTTAATGTGTGATTCAGGGCTGATATTGTAAGGAGAAATTAGATGCTGGTCACTCTTAAGGGTTAAAGAGTTTAAACCGGACTTTCGTTGCAGACACTTACTCAGCTCGCCATGTTCTTGACGCTCGATGGAATATGAGCACTTTTCCTTCCGAATCAGTGTCGACTGCAGTAACTTGACCAAATTTACTCGACCGCCTCATGCCGTCAGCCAGCTTATTTCCCTGCCAACTCTGATCTTCTTCAAGTAGCGAAGGCGAACTCTTGTCATCGCAATTCGGTTCGCAGAATCCTGAAATTAGGCACAGCTTTATAAGATTAAACGGTATTACCTTGAGTACTTTCATCTTTCAACACTATGGCGAAGCAAGATCTGGTATAACCCAAACAAAAAATGGCAGAGATCACCAAAACCAACTCACACCCACCCGAAATGCCTTTTTCATACATCCAACATTAGATACTGACCATTCAAGTCATTGCTAGTCGCTTCTAGAGTACATACGAGGATAAGAAGAAAGAGTGAGATGGTAAGATAATTTATTACCACCTGGTTAAACCCTTTACAACCTAACATCAATATGCATACTCTCCAAACTGTTCTCTATACATTTCCTAGGGTACTGACAAGGAGAATTTGTCCAAAAATCAACAACTTCTCCAGTTGGTGATCATTTCCTCAACTCTCACGACCTTAATGTGTGATTTAGGGATGATATTGTAAGGAGAAATTACATGCTGGTCACTCTTAGGGTTAAGGCGCGCGTTACTATTCCTTATCTATGAAGAGATGAGATCTTCACATCCTTTATCAAATTAAATAAGCAGTCATTATTCTCAGCTAGTCTGGATGTAGTTGTTTCCTCCGACTTTCTCTTCATATCTCTCGTCCAACTTTTACTTTACCATGAGAAGTCCTGAATTAATGTAAATTGACTATCGAACTACCGTGTGAAAAGGGATTAGGGGGGAAGGGATTGCACAAGGGAGGAGGGGAGGAAGCAGTGCACAAAGGAGGCAGAAGGAGTAGAAAAAGGGACGGGGGAGGAATCACACAAGGCACAATGCACAAAGGAGGGAGGAAGTTGAGCACAAAGTAGGGAGAACGAATAGAAAAAGGGATGGCGAAGAGTTGCATAAGGGGGAAGCATTGTAAAAGGGGAGAGGAATTGCACAATGCACAAGAGAGGGCGAGGGTATTTACGAAGGGAGGGAGAAGAAAAAAACAAAGGAAGTGGGAAGGATTGCAGGAGGGAGAAGGGAGGAGTTGCACAAGGGATGAGGGAATAACTCCATGTTTGGGAGGAGAGTTGATCTTGTTTCTGAGAGTAACAAAACCTTAAGGTGAAGGATTAGATGGAATGGAAAAAGAAAAAGTTGACACCAGTTATTTAATATGGGTATGCTGAATGTGATGTTAGCTGGTCATCATTTCTAATTGTTAAATACATCATAAGAAAGAGGGAAAGATGCGATAACATCTTGATCAAATAAGACAGACAAACACGGTGATCATGCAGGAAACAGTACGTTTATTCTTAATTGTGGTGCAATCTAACTTCAATAGAAGTTATAACAAGCCATCAGTGTTTTAACACTGATGATTAAAATTAGTTATAAACATAATTCATAATCCAATGGGTTTAAAATAAATACACAGCACTGGGTGCAAAAATATATTGTCGGTTACATTAATCTTTAAAATCATAGGCGTTCAAGTTAAAATTGTTAAATTCTCGTTAATTAGTTTTTTAAATAACATCGTTTATTAATATCTTCTTTCAAAACATTTTTCATCCAGTTCTTTCATCAGATCGCGCCTTTTAATGCTGATCACTTTCATCAAAGCTGGCCTGCGATTAAAAGAAACGAAACAAAAAAATCAGCGCTTTGTTTAGCTCGACCACGAGAAGGATTTTGCGGTCAGAGAGATGAAAGTGATGGCAGCAGAGTCAAGTGCGCAGAAAAGGGCAGATAAAACTGGAAAAATAGAAAAGCGCCAACCAACCACTCCGCATAGAACCCGAAACCACCCATGTAAAACCCAAAACCTCCTGGGCAAAACCCGAAACCACCCGAGCAAAACCTGAAAGATCCTAAGAAGCCTACTGAAAACGACTTGAAACCGAAACCCGCTAACAATCAGAAAATGGCCAAAACCCACTGCTAGCAGAGGCTTTATATACTGAAAAGCAAACGAAATAGAAAAACAGAACAATACGCGATCGACTGATAATCACGGGTTGAATTCACGTGCTAATTTCCAATAAAAACAAACAGTCTAAAGCTTCATTGTATCAACCACCTACTTTCGCCAAGGTTTCTTTTCATCTCCATTTTTGGTCCACTGCCCGGTAATGGGACATCAGAATCTGAGGGGAAGTCAAGCTGTCCCTCGTCAAGAAACTGACAAGCGTCTTCGATACTGGCACCTCCAAAGTCACTCAATTTCGGGTCATACCAGTACATCATGTAAAAATTACACATTTCGTCATTCATAGTTGCTCTGCAAAGTAAAGGGAATAAGTCAAAAAGTAAGCTGTAACTTAAGTGAGTGATGTACAACTATAGTAAACAATAAGCTACTTCGGAGTTCTAACCTTCTAGCTTCTGGAATGTGGCTTAGTGCGAAACTTTTCAAGTGATAATGAGTTGTCTTTGTGAAATAATGAAACATAATTTTCGATCTTAATGGCTTCGCACTCACTCCTATGTAACCTTAACGACATCTGCTTCTAATTTCTCTCTTCTGGAAACTATAAATGTCCTTGTAGAGAAATTTCCAATCGAGTTTCGAGGGTAATCAAAGATCACATTTGTTTTAATTTAGTACGCTGTGTAATTGGTCCAGAGAACTCGCGCCATTCAATCAACCAATCAGATTAAAAACCAAAACCACTCGCACCTTTTTCACGCGCATTTTCCCGCGCTTTGAGAAGTCTGCTTAATGTGATGTTTTCCTTTCTTCTTATTAGCTGTTTGGTTTAACGACATTTAATTGAAATGCACTCTAAATTAACAGTATCTAGTTTAAAGGTAAATATACCCGATATCTGTTACTTGGTCTCTCTGCATGGAATTGTAAGTGCATCGGGCAGCCTGGCGATTGAGAGTATTTCAAATTAGACATCAAGGAAAACAACACAGGTTCTGCTACAAGTTTCACGAGGAAACAACTTCTGAGTCGTGAACCACATACAAGACACATAGGTTAAAACAGACACTTGTGAAACTAGCAAGAAAGCCGTGCGAAATGAGAGAGATGGAATACAAGATATTTAAAGGAAAGAATAGAATACGACGAAGATGCCAGAAACAAAACGAGAAACGCGCAAATTACGAGTGGAAACGAGGGAGAAGAGAGAGGGGCGGGAGAAACGAATCATGCGAGGAGAAGCCCGAAAGATGAGGGAAAAAAGCGCGAAATAGAGAGGTGTCCATTGAAGAGAATAAGGAGACAAACGAGGTGGAAAAATGGAGCGAGTATCGCGTTCCATCTTTGCACATACGTTCAAACTAGCTCCGTTTGTTGTTCACTGCACCCACGACCAAAGCCGCAACCAAAACAGGGACACAACATTTTAGAAAGAAAAACAAGGTCAAGTTTTTTTTTTTTTTACCATAGAATCCCCGCTTCTTATCTCCATATCTTTATCCACTGGGTAAAATGCCTGAAAATGATTAAAAAGATAAATTAGGGCCAGAATACACTGGGAAATGCCAACAAAGTTTACACTATATCCTGTTAGTTGTGTGCAAGAATTCAACGTCCAGCCCATCTGAAGAATAAAACTCCTTTCAATAAAGTGTTTAAACTCAAAACTGAAAATGTATCACGCAAGAACACGGGCTACCGTAACCATCAAGCTTTCATTTTTTGGTTTACATAAAATCATTACAAAATGTGGTAGTTGCTTTTGTAAGCATGTGATAGTCGGTGGTCATTAATCTCTGATTTACCAAAGGTCGCTAAAAGATGACTTTACCTGTGGCCGCTGTGGATCCCCTTTCCCTATGAGAGTCCATTTCCCATCACGTATTCTGTAGCCAGTAATAACACTACCTGTAACAATTCCACAGTGAAAAAATAGAAATACTCCTTAAAATATACCTGCGTTCGCACATAATTACCGCATCATTCTACGCTTTGAGAACTCCGTAACGTAAACAGTCCCACAATGACCGAGGCTAAGCTTACCAAGAGAATGGGCGTGGACTCTGAAGGCAAAAGGGTGTAAGACTGGTCCAGAGCGGTAACCACATCCAGTGTCTAAATGCCAGGCTAAGTGTGGAAAAAGGACAGGTAAAGTAAAAAATATAGATATGATGATTTGCCGTACTTAGACTGGTCACCAGTTGGTAAAATAACGAAAATTAAAAGGTACAAGTAAAATAAATATCGTCTGTGTATAACTTGCCAAATGCTTTTGTTGAAACAATTTGCAGTTCAGCTCAGAATACTATCGACAAGGAATGTGTTTATTTCAATATGGAACAAGCCGACCTCGCTATAGATAGTCATCCGACATATTGACAACATACATGTACCACAACTTCTACCAATGAACACTATTCACTTGAAAATGGACTTCAGCCAACCATGCCTGCCTTAAACGGTCCTGGCCTTGATTACAGGGTTTCTAGTTGTGTGACTATTTGAAAGTGTGAACCAAGCTGTATAGCTATTTCAGAAAGGGTTGCTGTACTTTAGCAGTACGTGTACAATTTTCCCAAAATTAATTCAGCCTTCTCATTGGCAGATATATGATACATAATCAACTTTAATGCCAGAAGTTAGGGAGCATCAGCAATCAATTCGTGCAATCATGTTGTCTGGTTGTCCAGACAAAGGTTGTTCTGAGATGGGCTGTTGTCAGTAGTAGTGACTAACGTTTCGACAATCAGAGCGGAAGTCATTATCAGAATCAAGTGGAGAGTTGCTGTCTGTAGAGTGTATAAAGTCCAGTTGTTGCTACAATAATTTCAGTAGTTGTTTAAGCTTATCAGGCGATGTCAGCTGTCATTGCTCTTACAATGTAAAGATATGTGTTCAATTGGTCAAGTTGAGTACATTGAAACGATTTGGATAATGAGATAAATAACATTAGTCAACCTTTCTGCCTTGCAGGAATAAGTCCACCAGAGGCTAAAAGAAATATTGCAGCCAAATGACTAGGTCTGTGATAAGAAGAGAAACAAAACTGTAAGAATGGAGTTTAAAGATCAAATCACAATTAGACTTATTGTCATGGAAATGTTGGCGCATGAGGATTTTATCTCATTTTTGAGCAAGTTTTGCCACAGAGAACTTGAAAAAATGAAAAAGAAGAGGGGATTTGTGCCAAAATTAAGTCACATGGCTGAAATCAGTATCGCTATCAGGGTCAGGGAGTTTCTTACAGAAAATATTTGCTGTTACATCAAGTTGCCAGTGGATTTAAGATGAGTTTCATTCAGTTGTGGCTTTATTTGGCCCTAGTGTGAAGTATTAAGCTGTTTCACAAATCCAATCATGATATCCAGAGAAACTTTCCTCAATAACAAATATAACAATGCTACATTCAAACAAATAGTAACAACAGCAATTAAGACACCTAAAATTACAAGCAAAATCACACACAAAAAAAAAAACTAACTGCAGGCTAGGAGAGGAATGATTATTTTAGACCAAAAAGTCACAGTGTTTGCATTGCCCCAGACAACAGGTCAGCCATTAACTGACACCAAAATTAAGATGCTGACAATTTTGATGGGTGAATGGGAAAGCATTTATGTACTTTGTTGGAGAGGAGACTGTCAGAAATAAAAAAACAGAAAGATTGAAGTGAAGAATATCTTGCAAACACACAACCAGTCCAATCTGGCTATTAAGCCACATTTTAGGTTTCAAAGTTCTTTGAAGGATGGTGTAATCACCATAGAAAGTGCAAATTTAAGAGTAAAATCCAGCTCTTATACCTAGATTAACAGACTTCATGTGGAAATGATTTCTTTGGCATCTCAAAGAGGAAAGTGAATAAGTCACCACATTATCACCAACTCATTTTGTTGGCAACAGTTTTATAATTACAAAGATTTGCATCAGACTGGCCATTGACTAGCCTTTTTTGGTGTTCCACCATGTAGCTAATACTAATTATGTTTTTATCTGCAACTTACTGCAGAAACAACTGCAGTAATTTTGATCTACAAGAACCTCTTAACTGATGAATGGAAATTTGACAACAGGATGAAAAATCATAAATAACATTTTTAGATTTTAGAACTTTTATATGTATAGTTTAAATACCAGTCCTTCAATTGAATGCATTTTTGAAAATTTGTGGATTTTAGTTTATGTCATGTCCAAACAACATTTAGTTTCAGAAAACAATTTAGACATTTTAGTCAAAGAAAAGGAGAGAGCATTAGGCAAGTTATACACTTAATATCATGCAATAAAAAATTGATCTTTATTTTTTAAAACCTGAGTTTTACTGTCGCGTTTAATTTCTGAAATAAACATTTTATACTTTGAAGTTGTCACTTTAAAAATAGTTTACTTGTTTTATAGTGACTGATTTTATGTTATAATTCAAAATACATTCATAGTAATTTAATTCATTATTTCAACCTTGTTTTTTAGGTGGAACAAGTGACCAACTAACAGCCAGGATCTTGATGCCAGCCTTGTACTGCGGCCTACATGTAGCAGGAGGTGCAAGGGAATCTGTTTTATTTGTGACTATTTCCTCACAAGACAAAGTGGTAAAGAAGGGAACAAAAAGAAAGAGGGAAGGAAGCAAGCAAGGTGAAAAGAAGCAGAAACTGAAATGAAGGGATGATGTAGGAAAGACAGGGGGGTGAGTGAAGAAAAAAGAACAGGAGGGAGGGAAGGGTAAAGAGAAAAAGAAGGAAGGGAGGAAAGGTAACAGAAAACAATCAAAGGAAACTATGAATAAGTCATGGACACACTGCATTTGAATGAGTTTTGAACATAATTAAATTCCAATGAGTGACTCCCAGATACAGTTGAAACTACTTGGTATTACTTTGAACTGCTGGGGTGATGTTGGGTGAATGGTCAGAATTCACATTTTAGCTATCGGTCAGTACAAAATAGAGACTGCAAACCGGGTACGAAATGCAGACTAGGTACAAAATGCAGACTGCAGAATGCAGATTGGGCCAGAATATAGACTGGAAATTTTGAAAACTGTTATTTTGTCAGACACTTGATAACATATGACTTGTCATCTTACAACTTACTGAGTGTCATGCAATTGCCTTTTAGCAATCACTTTCATGATCATTTGCACTATTTGGGAATATTCCTTTGCCTGTTTCCTTGCATATTTTGTTTTTAACAAGGTGACCACTGAATTCTGTTTTTAAAAAAGTGACCACAATCGTTCTCAAATAGAATTTCAAGCTGTCGTATAGTCTTCTCATTTTGTGCGCGAGATGTCAGTATTGAGAAAAAAAGACAGCTTTTGTATGTGTTACGAACTCTTCACCTTTTAAACCAATATGAATATATTTTAAATTTTGTTGTCAAAAATGTGGACTTGGACCAAAACTGTTCCTTCGACTTGATATATTTTTAACGTTCAGGGGTGTACACACAATGATTTTCACAAATTAATGTTTGTGTAGTCACCAAACAGATAAGATGTAAAACCATCAGAAAAGTAAACAACTGGCCAGTCACGAAAACAATGTTTCGCATTCCCCTATAAAAATTCGCCGCTTACTCATTTTAGCGATAGATAACGATATAAATACTGACGGCTCACAGTGAGAAGAATGAAGGCTTGAAATTGTAGAGCAATTGTGGCCTGAACACTTTGTTAAAAATAAAACATGCCCAGCAATGGCATGGAATATTCCACAATAATGCAAATGATGGTGAAAGATAATCACAGAAAAGCGATTGCATTAAGCATTTTCAGCTCGCAGTGAGAAGAATGAAGGCTTAAAACTGTATTTAAGAATGACTATGGCTTGGACACTTTGTTAAAAACAAAATATACCCAGGAATGGCGAAGAATATTCCACAATAATGCAAACGGTGGCGAAAGATGATCGCGGAAAAGCAATTGCATTAAGCGTCTTCACTCATAGTTACACCTTTAGTCTTTCAAAGAGCTTTAACTCGGTTACACATGTGCTAACTGCTACGAGTATTTTAATTAAACTCAAAACTCCTTTGAACAAAAAGGTTGAGTTAAATTTTAATGTTGCAGCATAATACTTTGGAAATGTGATAGAGGCATTCCCATATAATTTTGGAAGGTTGCTATCAAAATTATTGGTCTGCTGTTGACATATCGATTTGTTTACATCTGAGTAAGTGACACATTCGCATATTCTGCCCCATTCTAATAGTCATTTGTACGCTTTGTGTACAAATGGCTATTAGAATGGCTAAATATGAAGGAAGAGAAGACGACAGATAGAGAAATTTATGGGAGGGGAAGCAATCTCATAAAGCTATTTCAGAAAATAATAGCAGCCCATTTGTCTTTGATACAGCAAGTATTTGTTTTCTCTAGTTATTGGTACTTAAACCAGCACTTGGACAACACCAAGTCTTTTTACCTCAGTCTTCAGTTTGTGATTATCTTTCCATGACAACTAATAGGTTAAACAATGTATGACCAGCTACTTAAGGTGAGTTTTAGGTGTCACTCTGCCCTGACTCCTGCACTACCTAGGAAGCAATTAACCCATAAAAGTACTTACTGCACTCTTGTAGTTTGAAGATCCACTCCTGAGTAGTCTTTTAGAGAAGTATTTGCTGTGGAAAGTTCAAACATATACCTCAGATGCACACTCACAAGAAATTTTAAAAAATTTTTCTGTTGGCCTTAAATCCCTGTCAGGAGGGACATGAAGTAGACAGTTATCATAAAACTCACCCACAAAGTTGTCCACTTTTCCATAGTGAACTTGAAGTACAAGATAATTGACACCAACTTTGCCACCCACTTCAAAGGCAACATCTATAAAATCAAATCAACAACTGTAATTATCAAAGTCTACTGCAGTTGAAGAATTTGTGACCAAAAACATAATATATGTTCTTAACCTACATTTTCATCGTAAGTACTAAAAGAAGGAATGACCTAAAACCACCTACAACCATCTAAAACCACCTACAACCACCACCTACAACCATATAAAACCACCTACAACCACCTTCAGAATACTATTGTGTGACAATTTGTGACAATTTAAATGCACACCGGAAATGTTGTCCCATGTCTCACATGTCATGACCAGGGAAAAACACCAAGAGAATTTTTTACTAAAACAAGGAATGACCTACCATGACCTACAATGAGCTACCGTGGGAACAAGGACTGACCTAAAATGATCCACAACGATTTACAATATGACCTACAATGAGCTACAATGACCTACAGGGAGCTATTGTGAGTGTTACGAAAAATTGTGGCGTGGCTTGCGTGACTTTCTAGCCCCATGATGGTGTGATGGCCTTTTTGTTTTGCTCTCTAAAAATATCAATGAGTTAAAGGTGTTGGCAGGCCAAATACATCTCATAGTCTCACGGTGCTGTGATGTGACCTTATTAAGGGTTTTGATATGAAAATATCAATGAGAAAAAGGTGTTGACAGGCCAAATATGACTCATAGCCTCATGAAAGTGTAAAATTATGGGAGGCTTGTTATATAAGACCCTCAAAGACATCTTGAGCCAAAGGTTTTTCGCATTTTTTTATCATTATCGTCATTAGACATGTCTCATTATAATACACCGTAAATTTATCTCCAAGCTAAAAATTCTGTTATGTTAATGCACACATAATTCAAATACGTTACGTTAATGCACACGTCTCTTGTTTTTTTTTTTCGCCTTTTTTCTAAAATCTTCATTTACTTCATTGCAGGGATCTTACAGTAGCTCACTGTAGGTCATTCCTTGTTTTAGTAACTACGTGTAAAAAATTCTCTTGTTTTCCCTGGTCATGACATGCGAGACATGCAACAACATTTCCAGTGTGCATTTACATTGTCACAAATTGTCACACAATAGTATCCTGAAGGTGGTTGTAGGTGGTTTTAGATGGTTACAGGTGGTGGTTGTGGGTGGTTGTAGGTGGTTTTAGATGGTTGTAGGTGGTTTTAGATCATTCCTTCTTTTAGTAATTATGACATTTTCATCTGCCTGACTGCCATTGTGTACAAGTAACAACTGCATTTGAAAGACTGCCTGTTAATGAATTCTTTTCAAGAAAAACAGATGGTTGACAAACTAGACACTACTGCTTACAAAGAATGCAAAAAGGTTTTCTTAAGCCAATAAACTGTAATTTGAGTGGAGGAATGTGTTTGGCAGGGTATACAGTGAGCCACTTCAACCCCCCCCTCCCCCGCCAACACTCCACTACCTTTAGGAAGATATGTGATGTGATGATGATGACAACAGGAACAAGTTATTTCCTGGCCTTACCCTTTGGCAGCTTCAATACAGGAGCATTTCTTCCCCAAGCATACAATATTCTCTCCCCAGCACCACGACATACACCAGATCCCATATCACCGCAGTTCCTAGAAATTAAGAACTTATCTAAGTATTTCCATAAGGTCGTAGTAGTGGCAAAAATCTAAAAGCCATGGTAGTTTATCAATTTTCTTGTGCAGGATGTAATTCCCGTTATATTGGCGAAACTAGTCGCCACTTCTCTACTAGGATAAAGGAGCACATGGAGAGCGATAAAAGCTCACATATTTTTAAGCATTTCAACACATCTCCTTCTTGCAAGAACAAATACTCCCTTTCTTGCTTTAGTATTCTGGATTCTGCTAACAACTCAATTGATGTCAAACTCAAAGAAGCTTTTTATATAAATAAGATCAAACCTGAACTTAGCAAACAATTACAGCATTATACACTTTTCTTGCATTTTAGTTCACACCTTTGATGTTTGGTGTCACGTTGCAATTAGTACCTGTTTTTGTATTACATCATACTGTAAATATTTTATTCATCCACTTATCATCTACTCACATTCTGTTACTCATTGATTGAAGATGGCATAAGCATGCCAAAACATTTCTCTCAAAAAAGTTGTCTATTTCTTACAATTATCTAAGTATATATTTAATAAGCATTCATTTAACAAATTATCAATAGTCACCTATTGTTTAAAGCCTGTACTGCAATATTACAACACTTTTCATCACAATATTGCAACATTTAAACTAAGTTTTCTTTTAAGAATGTAAATAAACAGTACTGGGGAATAAAAGCTTTGCATATTGCATGTATTTATTTATTTTTAATAACTTTAATTGCACAACAACACTGTTTACATGAGATGACTTGATCAGAGAGCAAGAACTTTCAAAACATTTTGAGCAATACTCATTCCTGGCTTTACTTTCTATAAATTAAAGCTCTTCTTGTCAGAATGGTGATCTGAGAAAATGTGATTGCACTGAATAAATTAAAAAATTGTCTTAACAGGGTACGTTATTAGAAGCAGTGTAAAGAGGAACCGGAAAGCAAAATCTTTCAACCAGTGCTTTCTCCTACAATGAAAGCCATGTGCCATAAAATTTACTACATTTTGGCCATACAAATTTTAATGCCTCTAGCATATCGACATTTGATTAAGAATTTAACATACCAATATTTTCCTTCACTTGCTAAAGCATTTTGTCCTGGTGTTGGACATCCAAACAATAACATATGATGTGCTGTGTGCATTTCAGCATGAGGTTTAAATCCAGCTGAAATGATTAAGACAGAAAGCTGTTAATTGTGGTGTTGTTCAGCTCTGTGCAAAGGTGTTTATAATGACATGGTTATGTTCTAACATTATAGAAATGTATGCCATATAATGTTCACCCCAGAGCTATGCTTGTCCAACTCCTCCCCGTTAGAACTGTATCCTATCAGCCTTTGTATCATCCTTCAATTTTCAGCTCTTCTTCATACATTTCACATCAACAACACTGAACTTCTTATCTATCAACAAATTCTTGGTAACCTGCCCCGTTGTATTCGTCCACAATGATTAATAATGCACAGATATTGTTTTAGAACCAAACCCTGATCTTTACTTTTTTCCTTCTCATCAAAAACTTAGTCTCAGTTACACAAAAGTAAAATTAATAATAAATATCCCACCTATGTATGTTTTCTTGTTCCTGAGATCCACAGCAGTACATAGGTAGGTATCATGCTGCAATATAATTATATTGTATGAATTGCAAACTAAAACTGCAGCACCCAATATATCTACAATATGACTGAATGACTGATAACCATCCCTAAAAAATAATTCATTTTCATTCATTCAAGAATTTCACATATCATGTATATATATCTTAACATTATTTACAAATTATTTTTAAATTTAATGCACGTACAGGGCTCAACATTGATGGTAGCCCACTAGTCACAGACTAATAGAAATTCAGTTTTGGCCAGTGGTTTTCGATTTCCACTTGCCAGTTTGACTAGTAAACAGACTGAAATTGTTGTAACATCTAAGTTGTCACTAGCCACTTGACTAGTAAGTTGAAACGTTAGTGATGAGCCCAGATGTTATAAACAAGATTTTTCAATTCACATCTCTTGGTATAAATATCCTCTTTTTATCACTAGGATAAAGCTCTCCATTTCTATTAAACAATCTATGTTAATGGCACAGAAGTTGAACTGGTAAAGACTTGCAGGAAAGTTATTAATCAGATACAATGAATATATGAAGTTCATATATTTTAAACTGTGGTATTAAATACATATGATGCACGATCCTTCGCGGTAGATTGCGCTATTTATGCAATAGCAAAAATCAGACCTGAAAAAAATCAGGCCTGTATGGGATTCGAACCACTGACCTCTGCAATACTAGTGCAGTGCTCTACCAATTGAGCTAACAATTAAGCCAACTGGGAGCAGGCCGTTAAGTTGATTCGTAATAAACCCGTGATGATAAATGAGATACAATGAATGTATGAAGTTCATATAATTTGAACTGCGGTATTAAATACGTATGATGCACGATCCTTCACAGTAGATAGCGCTATTTATGGCCTGCTCCCAGTTGGCTTGTTAGCTCAATTGGTAGAGCACTGCACTAGTATCGCAGAGGTCAGTGGTTCGAATCCCGTACAGGGCTGATTTTTTTCAGGTCTGATTTTCGCTATTGCATAAATAGCGCTATCTACTGCGAAGGATCGTGCATCATACGTATTTAAAACCGCAGTTCAAAATATATGAACTTCATATATTCATTGTATCTGATTTATCATCACGGGTTTATTACGAGTCAACTTAACAGCCTGCTCCCAGTTGGCTTGTTAGCTCAATTGGTAGAGCGCTGCACTAGTATCGCAGAGGTCAGTGGTTCGAATCTCGTACAGGCCTGATTTTTTTCAGGTCTGATTTTCGCTATTGCATAAATAGCGCTGTCTACTGCAAAGGATCGTGCATCATATGTAAAGTTATTAATATTGAGTAAAACAATATTTATTTGGTGAAATAAGTGTCGAGCTTTTCCACAAAAAAACAAAGCAAGCAAGCGTGATATAAAACAGTTTCTTCACGGTCATCCAGCACTTGAGTTATTGTTATCTCTTGTTGCATGAAGAAAGTTTAATTTTTCGGTGGTGTTTTGCATCACTTTGTCAAACTCACTGGATTTTTATTAAAAAAATAAACCTCTCATTCGAATTCACTTAAAATCAATCATATTTAGGTTGCGTAATTTTTTTTTCTCATTCCATTTGTGGTTCATACGGTTTCCAAAAAATAAAAAAAATCGCTCACACAAGAATAAATTAAGAGAAACAGCTGTACGGAAAATGATTATGCTAATTGAATGAAATATAATTGACAGCACATGAAAAGCTTAGCTTATGAATATACCTGCGGTCAACTGCCAAATTCATTCGACAAACATCTCCTCCATTTTATTATTATTATTGTTGAAATTCAAGCTATTTGGTTAAAACGGAGAAACTGTTGTACTCACAAAGATCGAGGCTTTAAATCATTCTCTGTTAAACTTTTACGTACGATTTGCACTTTCGAGCAATTAATTTTGGCGCACAAACATGGAAAAAATTTCAGGACACGATCTTGACGTTCACAAAACTACTATGTACACTCTGTCTTTTCCTCTTTATGTCCTTCTATAAGATTCAAGAAAAAATTTTAAAAACTCCGGATTAGCTTTTCTTCAAGTGTAACAAGGCGAAATATATAAAAAATAATTAGCCGCCCATCGAAACCAGGTGATAGAAAATAACTGAACCATGGAAGACGATCGAGATTCGGATGAGTCGGGAAGATTAAGTGGAACAAACTAATCATTTCTTCCCGTAAAATGAATCCTTCGGGCTCGTTTTCAGCTATAACATCTTATAAAAAATTCTAACTGTTTCCAAAATGAAATTCCCTGAGATATCAACTCGAAGAGCTCGAAAAATAATCTGTAAAAGGGATAATTAAAGAAAGCACCGCTTACCTTCGTTGGATGAACGCCAGGCATGGTAAGCTTCAGTATTTCTGAAGATTTGCCTTCACTTTCTTGCTCTTTAACAGACGATCTTTGGTACAGATTATCGTAATAATCTCTCAACTGTTCATCGTAGTCTCCGTAGGAGATAGCCATCGTTATGAATGGAACGGTCCAAAAGAAAACGGAGGCGAATTTCCCGATCATTTTGATCTTGTATAACAGGGAAACAAAAATTAACACCGTTCAATTCCCTGTTCGTAAAATACCGTAGAATATCGTTGAATCCGAGAGCGCGTTAAATTCCCTTGATGTTCCACAACATATCTTCTTCTAATATGAAAAGGGAAACAGAACAATTCTCTGTTTATTAATTTGTGATCTACGAAGACACCCGCCAATGTACCCCCTTCTACCCTTTGTTAGTTATGTATGCGAACTCTCATCGCGAAATGATGCAGTGGAGCGGAAAAAAAAATTAATCAGACAGACCTGTGATTGGTCCATTGTTGAAGGTTTCTCACCTGTGACAGCTGATGAGCGTAATCGTCAGCTTACGGGGGAATATCGAAGTGTTTTGATCGCTGTAAAAGTAGTTTCTTTTTTCGAATTTGAAATTAAAGACGAAACACTCTTCTAAAAATAAAAAATTGGGTGAAATTTTGCAACTCCTTAGCTGCTTGACCTTCCTAGATACGACGCAATTTCTTAGCTGTTTGATCTTCCTAGATACGACGCATAGCAAGCAAGATTAAAATACTATTTAGTATTTTCCTATGGCGTTCATGATTGCCCTGTATTCAAACTGTATTGTATTCTCCAATTGTTCCAAGCCATTTTCGGCTTTTGAGATAATTCTAAATTTATTTGTGACTTAAAATTCGGCTTCCAGATCGATATTCATCCAACAAAACTGTTTATACATCTGTATTCCCATCCCAGCTAACAAAAATCTGTCTCCTTCATCCATATTTCGACAAAGCAAAAGATGAAATACTTGAGCGCTCAAAACCCATCACATAAGTCTCCTTTTTTTTTATTCAATTCTACTCTGAAGTTTTTGAAGCATATAATTTCTCCTCAGGCATTTTACTGAGGTTATACTTTTTTTAATTGTAAGAATTTAAGCGAAGCGCGAATTTAAACTTTGATTAACACGAAATTAGCTTCCGATATTTTCATTGAATCCTTATTTGCGTCAGCTAATCGCGTTTTTTACCCTGCGTGGTAGATCTCCATAGTTTCCCTCGATTTTTCGTCCAACGCCCACACACTCAGGATGTTAGGAAATCAGAAGATGCGAAAAAGCATGAATTTGAGTAGATTATGAAACAGAGTACGGATCGCTTTAACGAAAAAAACGCTGGTTTACGATCAATGTTTTGCACGAAATTATCCTTGGGTTTCACCCACGTGACCTGTCTAGTTATGTAACATCCCAAGGGGTATATCTCTATAAAAGAGAACACGCACTTCGAAACTGCAGAGGGGACAAGGTTTACTCCGGGAAAGGAATACAGAATTGTAAGTACAATTAAAACATAGTTGTTAATAGTAGTAGTAGTGGTAGTAGTAGTTTATTAAACTCCCTTGCAGTAACTTACTGAATTAACGAGTTATGATACAATGAAAACTTACTAAGAACGACTGCGTACATTTCTGCATACATTAAGTACAAGTTATATACACTACACGGAACATACATCACATTTGTTAAAAACACTTAAAAGTTAAAAAGTCTTCGGTGCGCTTCGTTCTACAGGTAGTAACGTTTCTGTAAAGATACAACTGGTCTGATTTATGCCTGAGGTTATAGGGACAGATATCGTCTTAGCGTGTTGGTAGAAGAGGATGGAGAGGATGGTTTAAGTCCTTCATTTTGCACACATACTCTTTACATATCTTATCTCTTCTATACGCAAGGTTCTCCACCCGTGCTAACTCGAGGGCTTCTGAGTAACTATCGGTACATGGGAAAATTATCTTAAGCGCCCTCTTCTGTATGGATTCAATTCTGTCAGACAGATAACGTGGAATTGATTGCCATAATGGTACGGCGAATTGTTGTTTGAATTAGTTCAGGCACACTACGGCACAGTGCCTGAAAGCGATTGTAATTTGTCTATTTCAGTTTGACTCTATTTGCTTCTAGAAAGAAGGAGTGCAGAAATAAATTCCACATATTTCCCAAGCTGTTGAGGTCTAAACAATCAATTTGCCTTTGCAATAACATCGCCTCTAACAAACTCGCCACCACTGAGAGTCCAATCGCCACCACTGAGAGTCTAATCGCCACCGGTGGCGATATGACCAGGGCGTTATGTATAGCCTCTCGTATGAAACTTTCATCAAATGTATCAGTTTATTGCAAAACTCGAATGATATTTATCCCCATATCAGCTGTGCTCACTACCAGTGATATCAAACAGTTATAAACTGTTTATTAAGACTCATTGCAGCAATATACAAAATGGCTGAATTACAGAGCTATTTACAAAACATATAATACTAAAATATAATATAATAAATTCAATAATACTAAAAAGCATAATTAAACCATTCGAGCAGCTGATGCCAGTATCCATTATATTTACGCTAGGAAGGGAAACCTCGCACTTATATGATAGTGAGATTTAGACCCTCATAACGGAAGGTAACAGAAATACTCGACACTTCCTAAAATTAAAAACTTTAAGTTTATTTCAAAGAAATCGCTTGTTAACGTCTGTTGACCAATTCGTAAGTGTGAGACAAAACACCAACAACAGAGGCAAGTTAGCAGTTCTGTATGAAAAAATAGTTGGGTGAGCTACACTAATAATACTGCACAGCTGGAAGTCAAAGGAAAATTTTTGTTTCTTTTCTTAAACTTGGAAACATCGTCCTGAAAAAACACACTAAAACAGAAGCTGTGATTTTGGTACTCAACTGATCGACAAGGAGGTATCATTTTTTTCTCTCCAGAAAGGGGGAATAAATTATGACTACACAGAATTTGCTTGTTGATAAACTTACCGGAAAAATGTGCAATAATGCCGAATTTCAAAAATAGTCCTCAAAATTTCTTATTCTTTTTTAATCTTCTTTTCTTTTTAACAATGAGGTATACTTTCTGAGTTGGATCTTTCCTATATCCTCATCAGCCACCTCCTACTCGTAGGGACCCCGTTTCGGTGGAAATTTATCCTCTCCCCAACTTTCCTCTGTCTTGCAAATCCACGCTGGCGGTCCGACGCGCCAGAGAGTAGTTTTCGTACGGTTTCCATGAAACTGGTCCATAGAAGTGATTTTTTAGTCTAAAAACTGGGGTCTGAAGCTGAGACGTAATATCTTTTTCTGTACAAAGGTGCACGTATAGTTTCCAATTTTGATTTTGTGAGGTGGACATGTGAACCTAGTTGAACTGATTTTCTCTTGGTATCACCAAAAGCAATTTATAGGCATACATCTGACAACACATGATTTCTTAGACAGAATGTCCCATAGAGGTCCTTGCTCCGCCTTAAATCTGATCACAGGTAAGGTACAACTAACTCAAAAATATAAAAAGGTAGTTCTTGGGAGTTCCTTTTAATATCGATCAGTTTCATCTGAGCTCACAGCGGACCTGCAAACAAATCGAATAATGACGATGAAACAAAAGTTACTGCTCTCTTTACCATGACCTGATGATATTGGCTCAGTGGTCGGGAAGATTAAAGCACAGCATGCATAATTTAAAGAACAATTTGGATATATCAACAAAGTTGAAATGGTAAATTGGCCACCGTAATGATTACAAAAGCTGACGTTTCGAGCGTTAGCCCTTCGTAAACAACCCACAATTCCTCTATTCGCTCCGACGAAGGGCTAACGCTCGAAACGTCAGCTTTTGTAATCATTACGGTGGCCAATTTACCATTTCAACTTTATCCGTATATGTGCACGATCCTTCGCAGTAAAGCACCATTTAAGCAATAGAGAAAAATCAGACCTGAAAAAAATTCAGGCCTGTACGGGATTCGAACCACTGACCTCTGCGATACTAGTGCAGCGCTCTACCAATTGAGCTAACAAGCCAACTGGGAGCAGGCCACCAAATTAATACTGAATTTTTTTCAGGTCTGATTTTCACTATTGCTTAAATGGTGCTTTACTGCGAAGGATCGTGCACATATACGTTTCATAACCGCAGTTCATATATATGTATTTCATATGTTTGTTGTTTGATTTATCATCTTACGGGTTTATGTCGAATTAATTTGATGGCCTGCTCCCAGTTGGCTTGTTAGCTCAATTGGTAGAGCGCTGCACTAGTATCGCAGAGGTCTGTGGTTCGAATCCCGTACAGGCCTGAATTTTTTTCAGGTCTGATTTTCACTATTGCTTAAATGGTGCTTTACTGCGAAGGATCGTGCACATATACGTTTCATAACCGCAGTTCATATATATGTATTTCATATGTTTGTTGTTTCATTTCAACTTTGTTGATATATCCAAATTATTTCGTTACTCCCACCGACGCAGCCCCAAACAGTTTCTTTCGAAACTATCAGCCTTTATTAATTTAAAGAACTGCCTGCAGATGAACTGGATATAGTAAACATGACCACTGACCTGTCTTCAGAGTATGGCAGATGCACGCATGATTTTTTCCTGTCTTGCTACACATTTCTCGCTATAGAATCCGTTTTGCATGCACATGATTTTGTTAAGTTCTGCCATACTCTGCAGACTGAACCACTGAATATGAAATATTTTGTACAGTTCTACTTTAAATTACTGGTTGCTGTGCTTAATGTTCCGCACAAAACCCAAAACATACCGTGCCTCACCTGAAACTTCCTTTATGTCATTAATACGAATTGAAATGTCCCATACACTAGCTAATCCCACCCTCACAGCTTAAAACATGGTATATACAATATCAGAACTCTTTTCACTCCACACAGGTAAGTTTTTTGAGGATGAGAATTTTTTCTCATAACTTTTAGGTAACAATGTCTTGCTGGGGAACCACTTACCCATACTTTTGTCAAGGTTTATTTCACCACCAGGTTTGCTCTTTTAGTTGGTAGTGGCACATCAGAATCTGCTGGGTAATCAAGGTCATTTGGATCCAGAAGCTGACACAAGTCTCTGAGATTGCTGGCTGCCTTTCCTTGTTTTGGATCATACCAGTACATCATGTAAAAATTGCACATTTCATCTTCATGGGTTAATCTGGTCACAGAAATAGAGATAGAATCCCTTAGTTTGTGCAAGTAAATACACTTCTAAGTTAAGTACTCAAAACATCAACTTAAGAAACTCTCTACATAAAACATACATACATAAACTTTATGTATACTCAAGTTTTAGAGCGCTAACAAGGCAATATCTTCGAGCCAAGACAACAAGTGCTTGAAAATCCCCACTGGCAGGAGGCAGACCATTCAGTTATTTAAAAAGTGCAGCTGGGGAGTTGAACTTGGGGCTACCGAGAACAAATCCAGTGAGTAGCAGGGTGTAGGACTTGAACCTAGGACATTGAACTACAAGTCCAGCACCCTACCACACCGCCACCAAACTACATGGCCAAGCAATTTACTTTATCAACTCTTTTCATGAGACCAAATTATTTTGTAATACCCTAACTAGTTCAACACCACAGTTCCTTTTCCCTAGTCTGGTCTGGTCTGGTAAGATGATGGTCACAATGATACTAAACAAGCATACCCTGAGTGTGTTACTCTGTTTCTCTGCATTGAATTGAAAGTGCAACGGGCAGCCTGTAAATAAGGATTATTTTATGCTTTAACAAAAAGAAGCAAACCTAATCTATGTTTCTAGAAGCACATCCAAAAAATTCAGTTGTAAAGTCTGAAGTTGGAGATGCACCACACATGGGACAAAATGAATGAAATTTACAAGAAATGAAAAACAAGAGGGTGGATATGTATGGTTGGGAAGAACAGGAGAGGTGACAATGGAGATCTGGAGAGTAAACATGAGAGTCGAGTGCTAGAGAGGTGAGGAGATGGAAAAAACAAGGCAGGAGACTTAAAAGATTAGGTAGGAATTATAGTTTCTTTATACTGTTTAAGAATACCAGTGCTTACTATAGTGTCTCCACTTTTTATATCCACTAGATTATCAACTGGGTAAAATGCCTGAAAAATTAAACCAAATATGAGATTGTAATGAAATAAACCATTTGTTTCCTCTATAATTCTGTTTACTGTGTACAGACTTTCAGAGAGGATCTTTGAGAGTGGATGAATATTTACTTATCAGTGCCAAATTTCCTACAGGTGATGGGTAATTTATACAAACTTGAAATTTATATTTTTACTTTACATGGAAGTCAATTATGCAACTGCTGAAGAATTAACTTACCTGTGGTCGCTGTGGATCCATTTTACCTATTAGAGTCCATTTTCCATCACGTATTCTGTAGCCAGTCACTACCGTCCCTGGAGCAATTCCAGAATTAAGCTCAACTTAGTATGCAAATATGATATCCAAACTTTACACCAGCATCCTTAAATCTTTTTAAACTTGAAAAGTTGTTTTGAATCAGTTACTTTTCTCTTAATTTATACAAATAAGTGTTTTCAAATTAACAGGTTACAAGGCACAGAAGTGGATTTACAATCAAATGCCAGCATTAATATCATTAAATCTGAAAACCAGAATTCAAAACCTTAAAAGAACGGAGAACCACACACAGAAACATCGCCAAAATATTTTTAGAGACCAGAAGAGTGATAAGTGATAAACAGAATTCTTTATCTGTCACAAAGGTACACTGATTGAAAGAATCCCTCGGAAGACCTTGGATTTCAGGAATCCCTCTCAAATAATTTTTGAAATACTGAATTTGCCAATCTTGTTCAGTCTGTAAATTTTGCCCATTAATAATCATTCATCTGCAAATTATCAACTAAAAAACATCTGTAGCAACATGCTACATATTCATGACTCATATGTACCATTATTCTAAAAGGACTTTAAAATACCCTTAATACCCCTAAAATACCCCTAAAGGAACATAAAAGGAGTCACTTGTAAAGGGAATTCACTGTTTATGAACCCTCTGTTAGCCCTATAAACCCTTCACAAACCCTTCAGAAACTTGATGCTAGTCATACTAATGGGTAAAAGGGGAAAAAAAGAAAACCCTTAACCCCAAGATGGGAAAAACTTCCCTCCTTCATATGACTGGAAACTGAATATGGTCTAAAATGTTATCAGCACAGTGGAACTCACCGATGCCATGAGTGTGGACTCTAAAGTCAAAAGGATGTAAGACTGGTCCATCATGATATTGACATCCAATGTCAAAATGCCAAGCTGGATAAAGAAGAAACACAGTATTTAGTTAAAAGGCAGGTGATCTGCTGAGCAGGCAGGAGAGTGACCTCAAAGATTTTAGTTTACCTTTCTTCTTTGGTGGAATGTCTCCAAATGGTTGTAAGAGAAATACAGCAGCCAGTTGACTGGGTCTGTGAAGCAAAAGTGAGAAGCAGAACCACTGAAACCTTGGGAACAGTAATGAATTTTTTTACTCATTTGTTCATGTTGAACTTAAGAAGGTTTCATTTCACTTGATTATTTAGATTTCCCATTAATTCTTTTCCACCAGGACTAGGAAGAGAATGTAAAAAGTATTGTGTCATGGCTGAGGTATGGTTTCATGGCTGAGATTAGGAATGTAGAGGCTAGGTTTAGCTAAAAGTCACTCCAAACAAGTACCTGCAGTAACTGTGACAGCTAACTACATGCAAATTATTTTTAGGAAGAACAAATTACCACCCTACGGCCAGGAGGTAATGAATTCATTTCATAGGTTCATAACCTTTTCCAATTATAATGCAGTAAAGGGAGGAGAAGGTCAAGAAAAGAAATTGAATTGGAGGGAAAGACAAGAAACCACATGAAGATCTGAGGGATGGGAGGGGAGAAAAAAAAGAAGGGAAAAAAATAAGGAAGAAAAAGACAAGGAGTAATTGAGAAAATTAATAAACTTTTTCCTCTTCATATTTTTGTTGTGGCAAGTATTAATGTTTTTTGATTTTGCTATTGCTCAAAGCTGAGTTGGTTGAAGCATGAAACAGACTTTACAAACTCCAACATTATGATGTTAAATGTTTTTTCAGTTCCCCCTATTTGCACTTATAAGTTTTGAACAAGGCTTACATTGTTGCAACACCTTGAGGAACTGAAATAATTTTCAACTACAGTTACTCACCGTACTGACGTCATGTGCAATTCTGCCCCAGCGTAATCTTTTAGAGTAGGATCAGCTGTGGAGAGGTTGAACAATCAATATTACAAGTCAGATAAGGATTGATTTTAGACCATGAGCTCCATCTAATCCCAGTTATCAACAACTGGTTAGAATCCCCTGTCCCTTAAAAAGCAAGTTTCTAAGTTATAGATTTGATATTAGAAGATTCATTAACACAGTCCTATAGTAAAGAATTTGAATATATGAAAATCATGTATGTGTACTGCGGTTTCATGAAATGTACAAAAGTGATCCTCACAGTAATGAACCCTACATATGTAGTAATAATAATAGTAATAATAAAATATTTATATAGCGCCTATCCTTTTTAGTGCTAAGCGCTTTACAATGCTTTTAAAGGGATTAAAATTGTATACCTATACATAATGACAAAATTACAAAATGGAGAACCTAGGATAGTTCATAAACTTTCTTAAAAAGAAAGGTCTTCAATCTAGATTTGAACTTGTTTACATCGTCGATTGATCCAATGTCAAGAGGTAAATCGTTCCAAAGTATAGGGGCAATAACTGAGAAAGCCCTTAAACCATATGTCTTTAAGTTATAGGGTTTGATAATAAGACGCCACTTGTCTGAAGATGAGCGAAGGTACCTCGTAAGTTCATAAACATGAATTAGGTCAACAAAATAATCAGGAGCTAAATTCTTGAGTAACTTAAAACAAGTAAGATTAATCTTAAAGATTATTCTTTGCTCCACCGACAGCCAGTGGAGCAAAGAAGTAGTGGAAATAAGGCCTCAAATAAAATTCGGGCTTGTATGGAATTTGAACTTATGACCTCTGTGATGCTGTTGCAGGGCTCAACCAACTAAGCTAATGAGCCAACTGGGAGCTGGTCATTATGTTGGTTCATATTAAACTGGTTGAAGTGATGACAATGAATTTGAATATGTGAAAATCATATACCCATCTGTGTACTGTGGCTTCATGAAATGTATGAAAGTGATCCTCGCAGTAATGAACCCTACTTATGTAATAGTGGATATAAGCCCTGAAAAAAATTCAGGCCCATACAGGATTTGAACCCATGGCCTCTGTGATGCTGGTGTAGTGCTTGAACAACTGAGCCAACAAGCCAGCTGGGATCTGGTCATTACATTGGTTTGTCTTGAACCCATCCAAGTGATAACAATGAATTTGAACATATCAAGATCATATATGTGTACTGTCGTTTCATAAAATGTATAAAAGGGATCCTTGCACCCTACTTATGTAGTAGTTGAAATAAGGCCTGAAAAAAAACCATGTAGTTTTTACCAGCTGTAATCTAGGAAACAATAAAGATGGGGAAACAAAATCATAAATGTAATTGTAACTCTCACACCTAAAAAAAACTGAAATTAAAAGACTGTTAAACTTAGCATCTGCATTTATTTGCCACCAAGAAGGACCTGAAGGAAACACCATTGACCAAACATGAAACTCACCTAAAAACTTGTCTACACTTGCATAGTGAACTTCAAGGACAAGGTAACTATGATCAGATTTGCCACCCACTTCAATGGCAGTGTCTAGAAAATTAGCAACAAATTCTTCAGCAGGAGTTGAAGAAATAAAAAATTTAAATTAAGAAATTCTCCAAAAACATTTAATTTTTGATTGCCACAACATTTATTTGTACTACAAGAGTCTTTTAGGTGACTTTCGAATGACTTTTTCTCTCAGTGTATTTAATGTACTATCTCAGATCAAAGATATATAACATGCAATTACCAGGTATTGTTGGGGAAGTTGGTAATGGAGAAACAGGTTAAGAAAGGCCACCACATAGCAGTGAAAATGGCATTAAGCATTCCTATTATTAGTAATGATGAAAACAACACTACGATATAGGTGAATATTGACATGCAGTACCAGGTGGTAAGTCCAACTCTGGGGCATTTCTTCCCCAAGCATACAGTATTTCATCAGTAGAACCATGGCTGCATTTTTTGAGTCCACTTTCTCCACATGTCCTAAAAAAAAAACAACAAAAAAAAAGTGTAAGTTAATTATTTTGTATACTTAATTAACAAATACCTGTTATTGTATTAACTGAGAACATTTACAGCAAACAAGAAGACACAAAGCCAAAAACTATTGTGAACTCCAGTAATTTTTATACTTTGTGTCACTCAAAACCCTCCATGGCTAATTATGAGTCAGAAAAAGTAATTACGTTATTTATGATAAGGTGAATTAAATGTGCATTTTAATTGCATGTTGCTGTGGGTTTACAGAGTCTGTGGAAATAACGGCAACATACTCAGCGACACCTCGTGTGCCACCATTATGGTTTTACCACATTTTGACATTATCTGCCATATATTACTGAACACATGCACAGAAACATGGAATTCATTTATTAATTTTACAAGAATTATCCTCAATAAGATCTGTACTTGCATGGCAAAACCTACTGAACCAAGCTTTTCTTTGCTACAATTGAAGGCCATATGCAAAACATTAGTTATCGTAAGAGCATTATTGACTTTATACTATCCTTTAATCAACATACCAATATTTTCCATCATTAGCAAAAGCATAATTTGCTGGCTGTGAGCATCCAACTATCATCAAATGGTGGACTGTGTGCATGTCAACAAGGGGTTTAATTGCAACTGAAAAGAATGCCAAATCATCAGTGACACATTTCTGCCTGTTTTCCATAGTGTAATGATGTGTAATATTAATTTTGTTTAAATAATTATTGATGCATTTTGATGTGAAGTCAAACACATTTTCTTTTGAAAAGTATTGACCCTAAAGTGCTTGAAGATTTTAGGTCTCTTTGATAAATGTTCGTTAAAAGAACGGGACCTGCATGATCTACCAATTTATTTTTAAAAAGAAAATAATTAGTCAGTATCTTTGTGTATTAATTTTTTTACTATAGGAAAATTAAAGCTGTTAGACATAATGTTATGTACTGTAAAACACTCTACCAATATATTCTTCCTTTCTACGGAGATCCACAGCAGTACAGAGGTGCATGTCTTCCTGCAATGTGGAATATTTTGTGCTCAATAAGTTGTGGCAGCTATGTATGATGCATGCATTGTCAGGGCTTGATGCTAACTTTTCAACTTACTAACCAAGTGGCTAGTGACAACTTAGATGATATGACAATTTCAGTTTGTTTACTAGCCAAACTGGATTGTGGAAATGGAAAACCATAAGCCAAAACTGAATTTCTACTAGTCGGTGGCTACTTGGCTACCATTAGTGTCGAGCCCTGATTGTTATTGATGTGGTTATAATGCTAATAAAAATTGTGATAAGCTATAATGCTAATAAAAATTATCACACTCAAGTTACATGTTGGTGATATTTCTTTTCTATTTCAATCGTTTTTAAAGGAACCATTTGTTTTGAGTAATACTCTTAAAAGAACGGTTTTATGATTGTCAAGTCAATACCATTTTGGGTGAGAGCAGAAGCAAACTGCTTTGAAAGGATCCACCGCAACTTGGGAGCAACTTCAGAATACCCGTCCACCTCATGTACATGTGTCAGAACTTTGAAGAATGAGGCATAACATGATAGACCCTATTCTTATTTAATGACGTGTTATTTAATGACATGCTCTATCCATTGATCTAACCGGGAGTCGGTTAGCTCATAGTTAGTAGAGGGGACTGGTTAGGAAACGCGGCAAACTTCAGTCGGATAGGTTATTGTTCGATTTTATCGAGATCACGTGACAATGACCCTGCACACATAAATCCAAAATGGCGCCGTAGGCTTGTTTCGACAGTCACGTAGCGTTTATTTTTTTGGATTTTCTCCGTGATCGAGCGACATCGTACCTTCAAAATATAGCTAAAAGCATTAATCAAGTCAGTGTACATAATGCCAGGTGAAAATTGTTCAGTATTTGGCTGTGGAACGTGTAGGAGAAGTAAAGGAATTGGAATCTGGAAGCTACCGGCGCCGCGAAACGCAGAGTACAAGAAGTGGCGAGAAGACTGGTTCAACGAGCTCACTAAAACTAGAGTTGTTGATGCTAACTTCCGCCAACTGATAGAAAAAGACAGGGTGTTTACCTGTGAGAAGCACTTTAAGCCCGAAGACATAGAGAAATGTAAGTAAACACACTGTATGGTTCAGTAGTGGGACTTAGCTTAGTAGGCTAAGCGAAGGCTCGCGACTGTTTGTTGATAAAGTGTGCGTCTCTAACTCTTTATATACAGCATTGCTCTTTAATGATAACTTATGTTTTTGTATTTTTCAGTTGAAACCGAGAAGATGCTCAAGACTAAGCCTAGATTTGGCGCTATACCTACTTTAAATATGCCTAAGAAGTCGCATCAAACTGAACCAGTGAAGACACGAGCTGCAAGATCGGTAGTCAAAGATGTCGCTCCTGAACAAAATACCAAGTATTATAAAAGCTTCAAAGACTTGGTATCAAGACTAAAGGCCTTGAAATCCATTAAAGATTGGACTCTAGAAGAACTGAGCGATAGGATTGTGCTAAAGAAAGTCACGACTGCTCTACTACCTGAACTTCAGATAATGATCGATGACAGCTTGGGCTTCACTATCTCTGTGTCTGGATGGCTACTGCCTGACGATCATGAACTTTATATGAAAACGTTGAGATCTGTAAGGAATATTACAGTATCTGAACTTATTAGGAGTACAGAAGTGTTGTTTGTTTGCCCTGGTGTTAAGCCAACTGCTTCTTTTAGTGAATTAAGACACCATGTTATTTCAAAGCCAAGAGATCCCTTGTTTGATTCTGATGATGGCGAAGATTCATTCCCATGCAAAGAGTTTTGGAGAACTTGTAATTGTTCTGTTTTGTGCGAAACAGATGATCAGTGCCCAAGCTGTTGTAGTTTTCAACATAAGCAAACACTTTCTGACAATGCAAAATGCCGAAAACTAGCTGAACCAGCACATCTGTTTGCACCTGTTTCAAAAACATCTCCTCAAAGAATTATGGCAACATTACAACTTCAAAGACTTAAATGTGCTGAACTTGAAAAGCAGCTTTACAACATGAGATGTGAAATCCAGAAATCCAGTCTTAAAGTTGATGATGAACTGAGTAGGGATATAACTTCGATACTCAGCAATTCAAGTGAGAATAACACTCCATTTATGAATCTCTTTTGGCAGGAACAAAAAAAGATCTTATCTGCCAGTACCACTGGAGTGAAGTATCATCCTATGATAGTTCGCTTTTGTTGTATGTGCTGTGGGACTGTAAACATTGTTCACCTTGCTATAAAGCTTGTGCAGTACATATCCTCCAATATATTGTAACCCTGCCATTTCTCTATCACACAGTTTAGTGGGGGTATTGGGATTTGGTGATTCACCTTTCTGTTTGCTGTGAGCTATCAAACACTCAGCCACTTTGGTACTAAGCAATATTGCCGCATTACTTGACAACCCCACAAAAATCTTTGTTGAATTGAGGCCTATTGTTGAATAGTACTTCGAGTAGAATTGTTCTGCATTTCCAGTTTTAACCAAACGCATATACATGGATTCTACTTCTGAGAAGTCCATATTTTCTTGATCCCAGGCAATCGTTTATCTTCGTAGCTCTTCTCTTACGCTTTGAGGGTAGATTTTTCTTTCAATTATTTTATCTCGTGCTTTCATTGATAACGCTTCGAAGTCTTCAGCAGTGAATTTGGCTTCTTGAGTCGGTTAATTTCCCCGCGCTTGTTCCTCCTTACGCTTTACTGTCTTATGTCTTTTTAATCCAGCCTTAGTCTTGCATTTCTTTTGGCACAACTCGCAAACAATTCCCTCGTCGTATTGAACCTCAAAATCGAAAGACTTTCAGTAAAAAAAATGTTGTACTACGACCGATGCCGTTGCTAAGGGCATCAATAACTACAAAGTTTTTGGGCGAAAATAACGTTTTAAAGGCTTCTCAAAGACTTAGAGAGTCAGCTGCTTCGACAAAGTGCTCTTGTAATTCTTCGTCGTTTTCCAAAGTTCCAATATGGCATTAAATTCGTCGCCGAAGAAAAATAAGTCGTTCATGTCCGCCATGTTGTTTTGGTTCTGTGCAGGGTCATTGGTCACGTGACGTTCTATCGAAGCTCAGGGGACAGACAATAGGCCGGCCCTTTGAAGCTTACCGCGTTTCCTAACCAGTCCCCTCTACTAACTATGGTTAGCTCATTGGATAAATCGCTGAACTGTTGTGCGGGAGGTCGAGGGTTCAAGCCCTGGCCGGACCAACACTCAGGGTCTTAAAATAATTGAGAAGAATATGCTACCTTTCTATAACATCAAGAAATGGTTAGATATTCTAGTCTTCTCGGATTGGGACGAATAAATGGAGGTCCCGTCTCCTGCAGGGTTAGGGGCAGGAGACGTTAATTTCCCACGCACGAGATTACTGTGTAATGGATGTCCTCCCCACGGGTGGGATGGGTGGGTAACAGGACCCCCGTTGATACCAGTGTTTACTTCACTGAAGGGGCTATCCTGTATAAATTAAAATAATATATACTAAATGAGTGGCTGGGTATTCTGAAGTTTAGGGGCAACTTGAGCTCGTCCTAGTCTCCTCCATAGTCCAAACTTGTAACAACTCGTTCCCGACAAAGTAAACGAAACGAAAATATTTCTTTCTTAAGCATTACTTCCAATTTCGATAAAAAAAAGTAATAATAACAGATAAACAGCCAGATAACGACATCGATCAAATATGAGGATGTACATAAATCTTGCCAGGAAACGAGTGATATATTTCGTGCATGTAATGAAGACAAACACTTCATTTACATAAAATTTCACGACTATTGAACCCCTCACTGTTTGAATTTCGAGAAACCATTGATAAACCAGACCGCACTGCTCTCTTTACCTTCGTCGGGTGGACACCGGGCAAGGCGAATTTCAAAATTTCTGATGACTCATCTCTATCTTGCTGCTTTTCAGCATGAGATCTCTGGGATAGGATGTCGTCAAAATTCCAAATCGGTTCTTTGTCGTCTTCATATGCAGTGCACATCGTTACATACGAAATTGCCAACACGAAAATTGTGGCAAATGTTGTGCTCATCATGTTGGACGCGTTGAGTTGAGCATCAACAAATGCTATGGTTCGGCTGACTCACAGTAAAAGTAGCAGCAAGAAATTATGATGATAACGCCCTTCTAGCCTCTTTGATGAGGCTCTAGGGTGTGACACGGGTAACGCTCGGTAACGCTATCTCGAAGGATCGAAGGCGTTCGTCGAGGGTCGAACACACAAATTTATAGTACAGCGGTCGTTAAAAATACCTTATGTAAGCAGTAGCACTTATTCCCCACGCAAAGTTCAAACCCGGAATGTGTATTCAATCATTCATTCATTCATTCTTTTATTCACACTTATTCTACTAAAAATACAACAACGAGAAACAGAAAAAGTAAAAAAAAAAAAAAAAAGAGAAGAGAGTTCTAACTATACATGAATTTACACAAAGCAGTGGAAAGAGTGTGTAGTAGCCAAAGGAGCCAAGCTTTCAAGTTGGCCACTACCACAGAGCAGTTACGGATCTGTGATGCCACCACACTAAATCTTGCTAGACCATAATTGGTTCTAGAGAATGGTCTGTACAAGTTTTGATTAGTGGCATACCTAGTAGAGTAATTATGGACAGCTGAAGCCGGTTGGGCTAGATCATAGAGGACTGGAGGTATATACTTTTTTTGATAGTGGATTTTATGCACAAGAGAGCAAATTTTTAATTTAAAAATATTCTCTAATCTTAAGATTTCTAATAGTGTGAAATATGGTGTAGAACTTTCTCTTTTGCTAGGAAAGAAGATGCTTCGGATACCGTTGTTTTGACTTATTTTGATTTTATTTAACCTGGTTTGGTATGCAGTTCACCAGCACATCAATCCATATGTTAGATATGGATATATGAGAGTATAGTACAGTTGTTTGAGTGTGCTCACAGGTAAATAATGTCTAAGCTTAAATTGAATTCCGATGTTTTTTGTTATTTTATTGTTTATGTGCTGGAGCTGAGCATCCCATTTTAAATGTTCATCAATAAAAACCGCACTGAACAAAGTATATATTTAGTTCTTATTAACCGAGCGGGAGGTCTGTATGGGAGAATCTTGACTGAGGTCGCCAGTACAGAGCGACCGAGGTCAAGATTCTCCCCTACAGACCGACCTAGCTCGGTTAATAAGATGTTTATTATATGAATAAAGGCTGATAGTTTCTAAAGAAACTGTTTGGGGCTGCGTCGGTGGGGGTAACGAAATAATTTGAAACCTATCACCAAAGTTGAAATGGGAAGTTGGCCACCGTTACGATTATAAAAGCTGACGTTTCGAGCGTTAGCCCTGCGTCGGAGCTGTTATTATGTGGCTGTGTCTTATATGCCAATTTTTTATATTCTTTGTACCTTTTTTTTCTAGACAGTTCTAGATGCCGGTCTAGATGGGAAAATCTAGACCGCTTTCAATATTGATTTCAGCCAATCAAATTCGTGAATTCGGTAGTTCACAGTCCTTGTGAGACACAGCCACATAATAAAAAGATATACAAAAGCTGACAAAAGCTAATACAAATGTTTTCTGTATGTTTGAGCTAATTTACAAGGTTGGCAATGTGCCAATAAACCTAACAGTAATGTTTGAATTTTAGACGGTAACTTCGTCTCTTAAAAAGTAAAGTCCGAGAGAGATTCTCCTTGCAGCGTTGAGTCAATTTTTTCTAACGTAATACCAGGCGCGTAGCGTGGTCATTTTTTCAAGTACGCACAAGTACATATGATCTAGAAACCTAAGTAAACTGAGCGAAAAATACTGTGTTCTTAATGGCTGTTTTCAGGGCTGGCTTCTGCCGGCTAAGGGGGGCTGTTTGTTCTGGCATTGGACGCACGTGTATCCCTGGGGCTGTGTACCGGGGCCACTGTAAGTGGAAGGTTGCTACCGGTTGGTGGGGTTACATGTGTTTCGCTCTGATTCCTTGGTCTTAGATGTTCCCTAGTCCTCTGGTAGATTGTTCCTTGGATGTCTACTGCGTAAGTTCGAGGGCGTTCTGTTGGTTTTGGCCTATTCAGCACGGTTCCTGGCTGCCAGATATTCTTGAAGGTGTTCCAGACAAATAATGATTCCCGGTTGGTAAGGGGTCGCTTGTCACTGCCGGCCTTTCTGTTGTAGAATATTACCTGCTTTTCTTGTCGTCCCTGGTTAGCTTCCCGGTGGAGCTCATTATTTGGGTGTTTGGACTTCAGCGCACTTCTTCGGTCTGGGAGTGTTGTTTGGGGTTTGCGTCCAAACAGATATTCGTAGGGTGATGGTGTTTGGTCATCAAGAGGAGTCATTCGGTACGTCCATAGGGCTGTGTACGGGCATTCTTTCTCCTCTAGTGCTTTCAACAATAGCGACTTGCAGGTTCCAATTGCTCTTTCTGCCAGGCTGTTGGCTTGATGATGGTATGGGGAACTGCAACATAATGTGATGCCGCTTTCTTTGCATTTTGATTGGAACCTTTCACTGATGTATTGAGATCCGAAGTCAGCAACGATAGGGGTTGATAAGCCGTATTCTGCTAGGATGCTTGCGAAGTGGTTGCACACAGTGTGACTGGTCATGTTGTTGAGGAGTCTTATCAAGGGAAATCTTGAAAAGTAATCAACGACCATTAAGTATTTCGCCCCGTTGAATTAAAAAATGTCTGTACCGAGTTTTTCCCATGGCCGGGTAGGGAGGTCTGGTTGTATGAGGGGTAGTTTTGGCTGAGTTGGTTGGTGCTTGTTACATGGGTCGCAGGTCTTCACCATCTGCCTGATGTCAGTGGAGTTGCCGGGCCAGAACACCGATTCTCTAGCTCGAAGAATACATTTGTTCTCTCCTTGATGCCCTTGGTGGATTGCTTGGAGGACTTCATTTCTCATGGTTGGTGGGACAACGATCCTGTCACCTTTGAGTACTAGGCCATCTTCTACTGTGAGGTCGCACCGAAAGAACCAAAATTCCCATAGTTCCTACGGGCATTGCTTTCTGTAGGGGGGCCAGCCACTGAAGATGATATCCTTCAGTAGGTTCATTGTAGGATCTAATGTGGTAGAGGATTTCACTGCTGTCAGGTCAATAGGGGTGGATGTGAAGTGGATATTACGCTGTGGTATGGAGTCTTCCGTCATATTTTTGGCAGAGGGTGTGATTTTCTTGTGGCAAACTCGCGCTAGGGCGTCAGCGACTGGAATGGTCCTTCCTTGCCTGCACTGCACATTGACGTCAAATCGTAAGCATCGATCTAAGGAGCGGTCTCTGCAACCGGCTCGGGGCCTCATTGATGTTCTTCTTTAAAATTTGTTCCAAAGGGGAATGGTCAGTTTCGACGATTACGTTCGGCCGAGTAGGTAGTTCTCAAACTTTTCCAATCCATAGGTAACTGCCAGGCATTCATGCTCAAGATTTGAATATCTTGAATCAGCGTCTGTGAGTGACCAGGACGCCATCGCAACGATGCGCTCATTTCCTTGGGAATCCAACTGCCTCAGTCAGGCCCCGATGCCTGTTTTGCTTGAGTCACACTGAAGGATTGTGGGTGTATTCGGTTCTGGGTCACAATAAGAGATAAGTTGGGATGTGCAGAGTTCTTGCTCGATTTTATCGAGAGCCTGTTGATGGTGGAGTTCCCAGCTGAAACGCACGTGCTTTTTGGTTAGTTCTCTTAGTGGTGATGTGAGGTCTGTCAACTTTGTCGAGAAACGGTTCAGGTAAGTGATTATCGCCAAAATAGTCTGAAGCTCCCCTGTGTTTGACGGGCTCTTTATATTGCGAATTGCCTCAAGTTTCTCTTTTGCTGATTGTAACCCATTCTCTGTCAGGGTGTGTCCGTAGAAAGTGACTAGTGTCTGCTTGAACTGTAGCTTTTCAGAATTTAGGCTGACATTGTTTTTACGAGTAGCCTTGAGCATTTCGCGGAAGGCTTGATCGTGCTCTGCTTCGGTTGAACCACATACGAAGATGTCGTCTGCAATCCCCATTACATTGGGGATGCCCCTGTAGACTTCATCGAGCTTGCGTTGGAAGATGTCTTGGGAGAGCGTGATCCCGAAAGGGAAACGTCTGAAACGGTAACGTCCGAAGGGGGTGTTAAATGTGCACAACAAACTTGACTCGTGGTCTAAGGCCACATAGCAATAACCTTTCTTCGTGTCGACCACGGAAAAGAACTTCTTACCATGTAGCTGCGGCAGGAGTTCATCGATGGTGTGGGTGTAGTAGTGCTCTCGGCGTATGTTCTTATTGAGTTCCTTGGGGTCGAGGCAAAATCTGATCTTTCTCTTGCCCTCGGGAGTTTTTCTGATGTTACATACGATTGAGTTTACCCAGTCAGTTGGTTGGGTTACGGCTGTGATGACGCCGTCGGCAATCATGTTGCTGAGTTCCTCTTTGTATAAGGGTAGTATGTGTACTGGAACGGTGCGTGGCGGGTGGATGACTGGAACGGGGTGGTGAATTAGCTGAATATGGTACTTCTCTCCTGGAAAGCAGCCCAGCTTGTCGAAGCAATCTTGCTATTCTTCCAGGACAGTCAGTTTGGATAGCTGACCACGTTGTGCCTCCGTTTCGGTCTTGGTTGGGGAGATGGTGCTAACTTCATATAAGTTGACTCTGATGATGACTTCCGCACAGGTTGTCGAAACGTCAGTCACTACCACCGACAACAGTCCTTCTCAGGACTACACTCACCCGGACGATCAGACTACACCTTCACTTCATATAAGTTTGTTGATATTATTCCCAGGTCTTGGCTCTTTCGGCACCCCAGCATGGATGAGCTTTCTGGGGCTTCCACAATGTTGAATCTAATATCGGCTGTCTTGTCCTTGAAAGAGACCTTTAATGTGGTGACTCCAAGGTTTTCTATCTCAGAACCTCCATAGCCTCTAAGAACGTTATTGCATAGAGCGATGGCGATTGGGAAGGGGAAGTGTTGGAGGTCTGTGGTGGTGATTACGCAGGCGTCCGCCCCCGTATCTATTTTAAGGCTCATGTCGTGGCGTTCGTTAATCGTGACTTTGGCGAAGATTTTGTCTGGGTGGCTATTGATAGCGTTAAGTGAAATTCCTTGGGTTTGTCGGCCCTTTGCTGAAGGGAGAGTTCCGAAGAACACAGTAATGGGTTCTGTGTCGCTAGTTTCCTCGATCGTCTGAGCTTTCATTACGAGCGTAAGCGTAACCATCCTTGTGGGGATACTCATCCTTTAGGTGGATGTCTTGGCCCTGATACTCTGGGTACTCACGATTTGATGGACCTTTTGGAGGCGTTGTTGCATGCACGCTCCTGCGTAGTGGCCGGTCTTGCTGCAGTGCTTGCATTTTGAATTTTTTGCAGAGAAACTTGCTTGTTCGTCATGAGTGTTTCCGCATCTGAAGCACCCTTTTGATTTGAACTGCAATCGGCGAGGTTTTCTGCTTGGAGGATCTCTTTGGCTTTGGTCGTGGTGGGGAGTTTGGTGTGTGAACTGAAGTGTTTTTAGTCGGACGGGCGGGTCTTCTATCAACTGCGTGAAGGTCTGATTTCTCTTCGCCTTTGCTAATTATTTTCATATGGGCTTTAGTGCTTTCCTCAACCTTTGCTAGGTCGTAGACTTGCTTGAAGGTTAGCTGGTTGCCGAGTGCTATCGCATCTTTGATTACTTTATCAGATGTCACACCAAGTACAAGTGTGTCTCGGAGGGTTCTTTCTTTAACGGCAGGATCGTATCCGCCATCTTCTATTAATAGCCGCGCTTCGGTTACGAATTCTTCAAGTGGTCTGTCTCCCTGCCTTAGGTATCGGAGTTGATACCTAGCGAGGATATGATTATTTTGGGGCTTTGTATAAGCTTCAAGCGCCGCCATAACTGGGACGATTTTGAGGTTGTCGCCATCGCTGGCTCACGTGGTCGTATTATAGATTTCGAGGCCTCAGTCGCCAATCCATAACAGCAGCAATCTCACCTTTTTCGCCTCTTCAACTTTGTCAAGTGGTCCTGCGAAAACGAGTCCGTATTTCTGCTAGAAGAGTTTGAAACGCTTGTGAATGTCCCCTGGGGTGGTCCAATCCATAGACGGTGGTTTGAATCGATCGGCCATGTTTTTTGCGAATCTTCGATATAATTGAGCTTTATTTGCGCCCCTACTCTTGCTGGTTAAAAGGTATGTCCTCACGTGTTAAATGCTTCTCCTGGAGGATCCAATGTCTTCACAGGATCCCACTCCTGACACCATATTAGGATTTTGCGTTTAATGAACTGTAACGATAAGTATGATATAAAATAAAGTTACTTGAAGCATGCTTGCCTTATGTAGACACATCATGTGACACACCATGTATGGTGTGTCACGCTAGACATACTATATTCATGACACTCTTACTTTGACTCTTAACTGTATATCAGGATCAAACTTCATGCTTAGCAAGATTAAAGGATATGCAGCTTGGAAACAAGCTGTGACTTAGGTTACTTACTCGTGGATGTCACCGTAACAACAGCCAAACACCATAGACGTTATTCGCGCACGTTCGGTTGCTATGTCGAAAGCTGCATCTACAGAGGATTCTTCGCATAAACATCTTGCAAACTGAAAGAAACGATCGAAAATGACAATCAGTCATTGGGAAAAATGAGTGAAGAATATGCAATATTCTTTAAATTCCTTTTGAGGCAGAAACTATTGGTTGTTAAGGTATACTGAAATAATCGCCGAAATGCACTTCTTCCAGCGGCTAGCATGTCGAAAGGTAATGTTCGTTATTTTTTGAGGGTAAAGGTTTCGTACCTTAACACCTCATGCCATAGTAACTTCTGTATTAAACTTAAACTAAAAGTCGCATGTGGGTGCATAGCGAGTTAGCTACTTACGAGACAGATGAGAATTCCGCAGTTGTACCCATCCTTCTGTTTAAAGTACACCGGCTCGATGCAAGGCCATGATAGAGAAAGCCAGCCCGTTTTGGTGTCTGCGACCTCACTACAAATATAATGACAAGCAAGTAAAAGGTTACTTTTTTCTCACATTGACTACCGTTCTAAATCAATGGAACGGGTTTTTTTTCACTTACGACTTTATAACTTTACACTTGTTATAAGTATTGAAAGTAGAATTTCAGCACGCCTATCATGTTCGCTCTTCTGTTGGCAGAACAGGGCAAGTCAAAAAGTCATGTCTACAGTACTTAGTCTCGCCTTATCTTATCTAACAGTGATGCGAGAGGAAGATTTATGAAGGGACTTATTTCTCGTTGGACATCTCCTGCCAAAGGGTCAAAGTAGTACCTGGTCGCAGTCGATTTGTCCAAGACCTTCGCGAAAAAAAGTTAGGGTTCTTGTTTTCATCTCAAATACACCTTTCCTTAATCACATTTGCTAAGAGTTGGTTATCTCTTTCAGCAAACCAGTTCAATTAAGTTTTAAAAAAAGCCTACCAAAAGCGTCCAGTGGTTTCCAGACTTTACGAGCGGAACAAATATCCTGGTAACATTTGAGAAGCTTTCTCCTGACCAAACCAAACGCGTACTACGTCCAAGTTTAACAATTTCGCCCAAAGTGCTGTCTGCACAAAACAGGCCGTTATACACTGTTGGGTCGATTTCCATAGCACAGCTTCCACAACCTGGTATAATAGAAGAAGCACAAAAATGAGACAAAGTCCGCCACCTACAAGGAGATTGTTCTTGATTAGGATATACAAAATAATATTTTATGCCGCAGATTGTTTTATGAACATGGTACCTTGTCCATGAGCCAACCCCCGACAAAGTACTTAATAGAGCTCGTCTCCGAGGAGTGTTGCACGGCCACATGCGGAGGAAGAAGTGTCCACTGGTCACCAACCGTTAGTCTTGATGGTCCGATCTCAAGCATGACGTATTGTATCCCTAGGTTAACTCCCTTCGCATTGAGAAGACACGTGACGGGGTCACATTTCCAAATTCGCTGTGGGCCATCAAAGGCACTGTCTGTGAAAGAGACAGAGACGAAAAATAGAAACAACGGCGAAATTTGCTGAAGCATTACCTCCTTAAAATCAAAGAGCTTAGCCTGATAAATTATCTAACTGCGTACTGTTTGTTGTTTGCTTGGATTCTTCAGAAATTGTATGTTCTGTTTCTTTTTCCTGGACGCTGTCCTCGCAACTCAAAGTCAAGTCCACAGTTTTTTACTTCTTCAGTTTGCCGAAAAAATGATGAACAATTTAAGCGGTAGGAACGCTATTTCTGCCGTTTTTATGCGATGGAAAGAACGATCTGATCACGTAGAGGAAAACTAGTTCCCTAAGATTTCCTGTGTAAATACCTCATTTCTTTTTAAGATGACTAAATAAGCTGTATTCAAATATACGTATCTATATTTTTTTATAGTTAAGTTACCTCGCTCATTATCTTTCGGCGTCCTTCAAGTTCGTCTAGCAACACGATAGGTGTAGAAGTCCTCTTTTTCCATTTCCTCCGTTTAGGTAGCTTTTTGTGAAACACCTGGTGGTATTCAACTTGATTTAGTTTTAATTTATTTTTCACTGGACTATTTCTAAGAGAAAGGCCGTGATTTTTGGGACTATTTTTTGTCAGCATGTCGTAGACCACCTTTACGCCGCTTAATGCCTCCCTGAGTATGTTGTTGTCATCTACGAGGAAAGCAGCATCTTTCACAGCGTTCAGTTGCTCTTGAAGGCTCTTTCTCATTCTTGTGCTGAGGGAAGGCTGACCAGTTTTAACCCCTTCAGTTGCTCTTCCCCCAACTTGTGTCTTGTGTTTCTTTGATATCCTTAGGAGTTTCCTTGATATCTCGCATTTCTGACGAGCTGCTTTCACTAAAAGCATCTTCCGTCTCTTCAGTAGAATTGTCTTTTCTTTTACGAGCGGCAAGCAGTGGTGCATCTTGTTCACCGGAGACCGGGAAATTAACATTCAAATGTTCGGTATCAAGAGTGATGAATACACTGGTTTTATAGTCCTTTGGAAGAGCATTAAAGTCCCACTCTTGGTAGGCTCTGAACACCGCGAAGAAGTGCTTACAAGGGTATTGGGACTTCTGCCATGCTTCACAGGTGCAACTTGGAATTTTTAACTGGACATTTTTGTTGCTGCTTCGACTTACTGGAACTTTTCACGTGAAATTCACCTTTCTGGAAATTAACGGAGGATACATCGTCATCTTGGTATTCGCCTGCCTGAAAGCGAGATTTCAAGCAGTACTTCATGAATTATGGGAGTCTGTTTTGCAGCTAAGCAGGAACAGAGGAAATGTACCTCCCATAAGCACTACTGCATTGCGTGAGTTTCTACAAAAAATCAAACGATCAGGTCTTTACGAGGTCCACTCCCAATTTATAAAGGCAAAAAATCAGCTGAAAATAAAAGAAACTACCAATCATTTTTCGAAAACCTCTTGTGATTTAACTCCTTTGAGTGCAAGGCCTTCTTTACAAAGCATGTGGAACTTAAAAGGAGAAACCTCTCGAGCATATCCTCGAACTCGTCTCTTTTCCCATCGAAATAACCCAAGAAGTACTGGTTTTTAACAGAAAAATTTTCAAGGTTTTCCTCAAGGAACTCAATCTCCGATTTGTTTAAAGAAGATTGAATAGCCGCCGCCATCATTACGCACTCTAGTGTCTTATTCAAAAACTGTTTTCAGTTTTAATGTCATCCTTTCGCAATATTCGCGGGTTTTAATTTCCCCGCTGACCAAACTTACCGTTTACTCTTACCCTCGACAACGCCTTCGATATAGCGTCATCCTAGCCATTTGGTCTGGCCTGTAAAGGGGCGACAATAACAGCCGGAACGGCGGAATAGCGGAAAATTACCCCAAATGCTAAAACACGGAACGGCGGAAAATGACCCCAAATACTAAAACATGGAATGGCGGAAAATGACCCCAAATTCTAGAACACGGAATGGATGTCAGGGCATCTTGCACGGATTTTGTACAAAGACACTCAAGCGCTTGGCTCATTCATCCCCAGGACGATAACGCGCGTGACTAAAATAACTGTTATTACTTTTTTTTCTTTTACTGTGTGGTATAAATAATGATGTCCTTTATGCATAAAAGATAGCTGAGTTTTTGCGTTGTAAACCTGTTTAATTACCTTTTGTTATGCTAAATTTGCCACGGGTTTAAAGTCGTAGCATAAAAAATCACACAGCACGTTTCAGCGCTTCCGGGTCAAGTCTGCACAGGAACATTTTCAGGTTACTTGAAATATAACGACGTTCAGCCCCAGCTCCAAACTTAGACTAGCGTGAGAGCACGCCCCCGTTAGGAGCCCTTCAATACGAGCGTTTCTTCGTCAGTCCACGAAAAAGTTTTAGGCCTTAAGTAACACGAGGTGAAGTTTGCATGAAGTCATGCGCGCGGGAATTTCTCATGGCCATAGAGTTGACGATTTGCAATTTGTTGAGAAACAGAAGAAATCCGCTGAACGAATTGGTGAAATAGCCTCTTTTTTGTCCAGAAAGTTTATTTCTTCCGCTGATCTGTAAGCCGTAAATTAATAGTAGGATGGTGGTGTTTTGGACACCTGGTCGCGAAGAAATTCTTCAAATTCTTCTTGACGGCTTTCTTCTGCTAACTTTCTTTTTCACGCCATGAGAAATTCCTACGCGCGTGACCCCCAGCAAACCTCTCTTCACCTAATGTCACTCAAGGGGTCTCTGTAAAACGAGGACCGGATATATGCGGATGGCGGATGCGGATAGAAATATGCGGATGAAAATTGCGGATGGAAAAATGCGGATAGAAAAAAAAAACCGGTTGGAAAAACAAATGTCATTACAGTAAAATAGGGGGTTGACAGGCCTACACGACTCCCCAGCGCGTGTTTAGAATAGCCTACCGTATTTACTCGAATGAGCGCCGCCCTCGATTAAGCGCCGCTCTCGAATAAGCGCCGCATCTGGGACAAAAAAAGTTATAATTAAGAAGCGCCGCCCTCGAATAAGTGCCGCACCCCCGATGCGGCGCTTATTCGTGGAATTCCGTATAACCAAGAAAAACACTATAAAACAATTTTAACACAGCATCGGCAATTTATATTCTTTAAATGTGATGTTCTATAGTTCAAAGTGACTCTATTATTCTGCTCGGGTTATCACGAAACGCTCGGGGTTTTTTCACCGCATGAATTTCTCTCGTAATTCTAGATTTACTATCAGTTTAGCATCAGTCCATAGGAAAATTGACAGATAGAAAGTGTACCGTTGAATAAAAATATAGAAAAAGTAAATTTGTCTGGTACAATTTTTAAATAACGGCAGCACTTGTGGCGCGAAAAATTAAATAAGCACCGCGGCGTTTATTCGAGTAAATACGGTATTCAAAGTTTGGCTCGAGTATGTTTGGTCACGAGTATGTCTTTGAGCGATCGCCCCCTTTTGTAAGATATGAGCGACGGATTTTTGTATAATTCGCTCAGTACTGGTTGTGTTTCTATTAAATGCCAGTGTCTCATGAGAATTTGCTTTAGGTTTGGCACTGATGGTTGGTATTGTGTAACAAAAGGCAAGATTCGTTGGTTCGTCTTCGGTTTCTGTTGAAGAGCTAGTTTCCTGTTTTTGAAATTCACCTCTGAGAAGGTTATGTTAATGAGGTCCTCTGGGTAGCCTCTCTTTAGCAAATGCACTTTGAAATCTGCAATTTTCTCCTCGAATATTGTTTGAGAGGAGTTTGTTCTGAGAGGTCTAAGGACCTCTCCTTTTATGACGCCTTTCTTAACTCCTTGTAGGTGACAGGAACTATGTGTATACTGAAATGTCTCAGTTTGTTTAAAATGAGTACGCACATCAAGGATTGCGTCCTTTTCGAATTGTTCGCCTTTGTAGATGTAGGTGTCCAGGAATGTTGTTTCCTTATCGGAAATTTCAGCCGTAAATTTTATTGTTGGGTGATGATAGTTTGCTTTTTCAATGAAACGTTCTATTGTTGCTTTGTTTGTACTCCATAACAAGAAGATGTCGTCTATGTAACGTTTCCAAACAAGGGGTTTGAAAAGGCTTTTGTCAAGGATTTCTGTCTCTACCTTGTTCATGAAAATATTAGAAAAGGCGACTGCCATTTTCGTGCCCATATTGCCGTACCATGTCTTTGAAGGTAGTGCTTTCCATTAAAATGGAAGGAATTTTCCTGGAGAATTAGCCTAAGCGCTTGTTTTAGTAGTTGTGTAGGGATAGGAGTTCCGTTTCTATAGAATATTTCGTATGCTTTGCATACAGTGTCTATTCCCTCCTCTTGTGGTATATTTGTATATAAGCTCGTAACCTCCATTGAAACAAGTATTACGTTCTCCGGGACTTTCGTATTTTCTATGAAATTGACGAAGACTGTATTATCCTTAAGATACGACTTTTGTTTTTGTGCTATAGCGGGGGTTCGACATAGCGGGGTTCGACTGTAATGACATGTATAATGTTGTTGTTGTTGTTTTTTTTTTTTTCCAATCGATTATTTTTTTCTATCCACATTTTTCCATCCGCAACTTTTCTATCCGCATCCGCCATCCGCATCTATCCGGTCCTCGTTTTACAAAGACTCGCCGTTAACTAACGTTTCGAGCGTTAGCCCATCTCTGACGAAGGGCTAAAGCTCGAAACGTCAGCTTTTTAACTCTTTACGGTGGCCAATTTACAATTTCAACTTAGTTGATATTACCAAATTACCTTGTTACCCCCACCGACGCAGCACCACAGTTTCTTTAGAAACTTACCCCTTTATTCCTTGGTTTATAAGCTCCACAAAAATTGATCTCAAATTTAGACATAAAGATTGACTGGTAATTTAGACAACGAATCTCACTCGTTACGCCTTACTAAAAGATTAAAATTTGACGCCTAAAAACCACTCAGCCGTGTAAGGTCAAAATCTCCGCAATGCTTCCGCGACGTCGTATAACGGGACGGATTTTGCCGAAAAGGAAGGACCTCTCGCATGTAAAAAATTTGTCCTTTACTGAGGCAAGACGATGACACCTTTGAAGATTGGCAAGGCTTGACACAATTTGGCAGAAAAAAAAAAAAGTCACAGGGCACTTATGTCTCATCGAACTGATGACAGATTGTTTTGCAAAATAAACAATTTGACCTGTGCGCTCCGGACATGAGCAATGGTACCCCTTGTGACAATCCATCAAGCCAAGCCAAGAGGCTAGACGTCACATCAAAATTTTTTGCAGCTCCTTGTATTGTGAGCCAGCCGAACCATAGCATTTGTTGATGCTCAATTCAACGCGTCCAACATGATGAGCAGAACATTTGCCACAATTTTCGTGTTGGTAAGTTCGTATGTAACGATGTGCACTGCATATGAAGACGACAAAGAACCGATTTGGGATTTTGACGACATCCTGTCCCAAAGATCTCAAGCTGAAAAGCAGCAAGATAGAGATGAGTCATCAGAAATTTTGAAATTCGCCATGCCCGGCGTCCATCCGACAAAGGTAAGGAGAGCAGTGCGGTCTGGTTTATCGATGATTTCTCGAAATTCAAACGGTGAGGGGTTCAAAAGTCGTTGTGAAATTTTATGTAAATGAAGTGTTTGTCTTCTGCTTCATTACATGCACGAAATATATCACTTGTTTTCGGAAGATGACAAAACGCGGAGCCCTACTCCATGGAGTACCCTATGGAGTACCCCTAACAATCATGTATTAGTCAGATAAAATACTTTGTAAGGAAATCATTTAGTTGTACACATCTTAATGTATTTTGATCTTGCCAGCGGTATGATTGTCACAGTTCGATACAGTCCCACATTGACCGCCATCTTGAATATAACATTAAACGACTGGCCACTTCAAACGGAAGGCTTAATGAAATGTAATCTGTGAACGTTTTCTTTAGTGGACCGATTACCATCTTCATCTTATGATCTTCAAGAAGCCAAAAGTACGGACGTACTTCAATCGGCAGCGGGTTTTACGTCTTTCAAAATACCTGTTTATGTGGGGTGTCTGCAAGAGGTGTGGCGTTTAATCTATCAACACAAGTTACTCAAGGCCTCATTTGTTTCTTAATTGTGTGAAGCGATGAGGATAAAAGCTAGGACTTAAAAAGAAGTAATTCATGTGTTTAAACTGACCTTCTCTTCACCCATCTATCCGTAGTGTAATAAAATTGAGATATGTAAAGGAACAACAACAACAACAAAAAAACACCGATGGGTCAGCAAACACATATGACTGGGGCGGTTGATTTGGAAAATGCAGTAAGCTGAAATATACCTCATGCAAAACTCAAAACAGTGGGTTTTGTTCATCATTTGGAGTTTTTCGTCTTCCGGTCAAAGGACTCATTACGCAGCAGTAAAACCAAAATGAAGGAACCACTAAGACTGAGAGCCCCGTGCCCCCAAGAAAACTGGACTGCATCGAACTGCAACAATCGAAGAGCTGGCAAGCTCAAAATGTATTAATTACAAGATGTGTACATCTATACGATTTACCATGTTTGTGAAGTATTTTATTTGACCAATACATAACTTTTAGGGGTACTCCATTGAAATACTCCATAAGGTACTACTTGGAGTAGGGCTCCATGGTTTGTCATCTCCCACTAGGGAGAAGCTCAAGCTGCAATGGATCCCTTTCAAAGCAGTTTGGTTCTTCTCTTACCCAAAATGGAATTGACTTCACAATCATAAAACCGTTCTTTTAAGATTAGTATGCTAAACAAAATGGTTCCCCTTACGGAATGGACAGATATGTAAAGTAACTTTATCTGTCTTGTATCTGTTACAGTACGGTTTTATTCATATCTGCAGCATATCTGCAATTATATTTACAGATATTTCACAGATATTTCACAGATATGTAGGAACTTCTTTCAAATATTGGCAAAGTATCTGGGGAAATGGACATATATTTAACATATATATAGGTGATCAAACAGGGTGAGTTAGAAATCAAGGACCCATCTTTTGTCATCAGAAGCCAGTCATGATATTTGAATTTTCCCCTACTAGGAGACCATACTTGGCTAAATGCTGACCAAAAATTGAGTGTCCAAACTACCACACTTTTAAACAATTAATTTTGCAAAACTACTAAGATCTTTATAGAAAATAGCATATTGAGTGACATATGTAACTGTTTACAAAAGGGGTCTTCTCAGCCATGATGTCTTTATAAATCCTCTTTATTGTGGTATTTAACCTGTGTCCTTCAACAAGAACAAATACTGATTAAAAAATAATGTGAGGTAAGTCTGTTTAGGAGCCTATAGTGGCCCATTAGGCCGGCGCTTAACTCTGGTTTCTGTAGCATGAAGCGACTATAGGAGTATTTCTACTCCCCCCTGGATGGGATGCCAGTCCATCGCAGGGTTACTCTCAGCATTAAATTGCCTCTCTTCACCCAGGTGTATAAATGGTTACCGGCAACAAAATAATAAAGGGTCCAGAAAAATATTCACACAATCAATTTTCTATTTGTACATCAATTTATCAATTTACTTGCTTTGCAAATCTAACGTGAAAACAGCTCAACCTTTAAATAAACAAGACGGCTTTTGTTTCCTTCAAAAGTGTTAATTAAGCTTACTGTACTTGCATCAGCTGTCCCATTATCTTCAACTTAAAACCTATATCTGGAATTATTTCATTACTGTTCGGTTCTTCTACGTTTTCATAAACATGTGAAGGAAGTTCTTCATAATTTTGTACTTCAATGCTCTCCACAAGTGAGCCTGAATCAAAACATGTGTCCTGCAGTGTGAATCCTGATCATCCATTTTCAGCTGTTGAAGAATTCGAAACCAGTGATCCATTCGTATGGAGTGTCATTACCGCAAATATTCAGCTACTGTTTTTTTTTATAAAATGGTGCTTAAGATATGAAGCCAATCATGCTTTATGCAGCTAAACAATTTATAAAATGGTGCCTTAAAAAATATGGAGTACTAATTTTATGAAGCCAATTTTGTTTTATGCAGCTAATCATTTTATAAAATGATTAGCTGCCTATAAAAGGCTTAATGGTAATGGCACCCCCATACATTCGAACCATCGATGTGATCTTCAAAACACCGTGGAGTTAATGGAGGGGTTGGTCTCAAATTATTACAGCTTGGAGCTTCGATTAAAGCATCCCTCACAAGACAACTCAAACTTTGGTGGCAAAGGATTTGCAACGCAACGAAAAGGTGTTGAAAACGCTTGCATTTCCTTGAGTCAATCCGTTTGTCCGCCATCTTGCTTTACACTGTAGATAGACGAGGGGGAATGGAACCTAAAGTATAAAACGCGTTTGATTGGGTATGCTGCAATTTCACAGCTTTTTCGGTGAACTTTGTTCTTGTTTTCTTTTTGGGGTGTGATATATTTCAGTTATTCAAACGCTTGCACTTGGCGTCGTTTTAGCGTGCTGCAGACTTAAAGTTTGGCTTACAGAAAGAGCAGCTCTGAAAAATGTCAAAAAGGAATCAATGAATTGCCAAATTAAAGCATCAACATGTTTTCAAGAGGATAATGGTGAGTGACACCCATTTTTTTTGAGTGGTGAAACTTAAAACTTTTTTTGTTTATTTCGTTCATAGTTGTAAATGACCTTATCGAAACTATGAAATACTTGTTTGTAGCAAGACTTACTTCAAATGAATAATCTTAGTTGCTGATACCTTGTTTCCCTATAGACTTTCACCTTGTGAAATTTACTGAGGGTGGAATAAAGTGCCTGTTCGGTAGAGGTAAAGTTGAGATTGCCGGTGATGATGTTAAGGCAGGCTACTTGTGTGATGCGTTCTGGGAGGATGCAAATAGCAAAGGGCTGGTTTCCAGCGATAATTCTCACTTTTGGTGGTAGGTAAACTGAATGACCTCTCATTCTCTCTTTTTTATCTCAATAATTTCAATTCCTTAAATAGTCCTTTGCCTCTTACCCTGCTGGCAGAGGCGTTAATTTGTTAACTTCCCCTACGGTCCACGTAAAAGTAAAGTCCTCTGTGCTCGGCCTGTTAAATCTTCTTCGAGCATGCGCAGCCTGTTGCTTAGAAACAAATTAGTTCCCAGTAGTACTCGGCTGATCGTGGGCTCACACTTGGTCTTGCCATATAGCTAAATAGGATGTGTGCGCATAAAAACGTGTTTAAAACAGGTTCTGACTGGTTTTGCAAATCAGATTATCCACAACCTTGGATAATTCCCAGGCGCATGCTTGAAGAAGATTTAACAGGCCGAGCACAGAGGACTTTATTTTTACGTGGACCATAGGGGAAGTTAACAAATAAATGCCTCTGCCAGCAGGGTATTTGCCTCTATATCATGTTTCAAAGGTAAAGAGTGTTTGACAAAATTAATATGAATTACTTTCTTCTTTTCCAGGAACTAAGCCATCATGATGATATTTTTTTATGAAGTGACAGTCTTTTGCAGAATGGATTACTACTTCCCTGGCTCACCAAGCTTACACTCTTACTTTGGACCATGTCTTTCATCATTTTGATTGATTGATTCTAGTTAGGGAAGGGGGCTATTCAAGTGCATGGTGATCTCATCAATCTCTGGCAATCTAGGTACAGTATGCATAGTCAAACAGACTACTGTACTCTCCTTCATGGTTGAAATTTTTGTTAGAATTTAGATTATGAAACTCCATGTTACCAACATAATCAACTTTGTTGGGTTGTTTGTTGGTAATCGACAATTTCAATCATTTGAGAACTGACTTGAACATTTGTCTTTTCATTGCTTCCTAGGTTTTGTTCTGGATGAGAAAAATTACAGAAAGCAGGCTGCCACAATTGTAAATAAACCCTGCAAGATAAGTGCTGTTGAGCTTATAAAGAAGTATTATAAAAAAAAAAATAAAAAAAAACAGCTAGAACTTTATCACAATTTTATGATTATTCCTGTCTTTTTAAATGATTTTTGAAGTTTTATATATTCTTGCTGATTAGAAGAGAAATGAAAATTGCATACATACTTTTAAATTTATATCAATAAACTTTGTCAAATAGATAATATTGCAGTGTCTTATTCACTTGTTCTTAATTAATGAACTACACCCTATGCCCCCCCCCCTTGATAGTCTCCCCTATAGCCACAGTAGGGATCCACAGACAGCTAACATATCTGTAGTAGCAGATATTTCCACAGATATGGATGTACTGTTGGTTTTTTGCATCTGTCACAATATATCTGTCACAGTTAGAAATTTTGGGCCAAATTCCCATATGTTACAGATATGTTACAGATAGGGCATGCAGGTATTTCACAGATATGCTGCAGACCTGAGGAACATATCTGTAGCCCATCTGTCTGTTTGGTGAGGGTCCTTTAAAAGCAATTGAAGTAAAAAAGAAATATCACCAACAATGAGTGTGATAATTATTAACGTTATAGCTTGTTATAACCAAGTCAACCAAAATCAGGGCTCGACACTAATGGTAGCCAAGTAGCCACAGACTAGTAGAAATTCAGTTTTGGCTTATGGTTTTGGATTTCCACTAGCCAGTTTGGCTAGTAAACATACTGAAATTGTATCATCCAAGTTGTCACTTGCCACATCATTTTGGTTTGTAATTTGAAAAGTTAGTGTCAAGCCCTGACAATGCATGCATCACATGTAGCTGCCACAACTTACTGAGTGCAAAATATTACACATTGCAGGAAGACACGTACCTCTGTACTGCTGTGGATCTACATAGAAAGGAAGAATATATTGGTAGAGTGTTTTACAGTACATAACATTATGTCTAACAGAGCTTTAATTTTCCCATAGTAAAAAAATTCAGAGCTACTGACTATTTTTTTTTTTTAACAATAAAACAGTAGATCATACAGTTCCCGTTCTTGTAACAAAAATATATTTAATAAGAGACCTAAAAACTTTGGGTCAATACTTTTCAAAAGAAAACGTTTTTGACTTTGTATCAAAATGTGTCAATAACTATTTAAATGAATATTACACATCATTATACTATGGAGAACAAGCGCAAATGTGTCACTGATGATTGGGCATGCATTCTTTTCAGTTGCAATTAAACCCCTTGTTGACATGCACACAGCCCACCATTTGATGATATTTGGATGCCCAGAGCCAGCAAATTATGCTTTTGCTAATGATGGAAAATATTGGTATGTTGATTAAAGAATAGTATTAAGTCAATAATGCTCTTATGATATGACTAATATTTCACATGTGGTCTTCAATTGTAGCAAAGAAAAGCTTTGTTCAGTAGGTTTTGCCATCCAAGTACAGATCTTATTGAGGATAATTCTTGTAAAATTAATAAATGAATTTCATGTTGCTGTGCATGCGTTCAGTAATATATGGCAGATAATATCAAAATGTGGTAAAAACATAATGGTGGCACATGAGGTGCTGCTGAATATGTTGCCATTATTTCCACTTTGTGACATCTAGTATAATCTACCACAGACTCTGCAAACCCACAGCAACATGCAATTAGAATCAATTTATTTTATATAAAAAAAAGCAAAATGTTCATGATGCATGGTAACACAAACCAATCAAAATGTGCATTTAATTCACCTTATCATAAAAAATGTAATTACTTTCCCTGACTCATAACTATAGCCATGGAGGTATACTATGATAAAACCCTTTCTTATAAACTTCCAAATCGTGAGGGTGTAAGTTAATGACGTTACTTTTTAACTTGATTGTAAATAATATCAATGATAATCATTATTATTTTGGATTCCCATACTTCTACGATTACAATTGTTATTACTATGTTGTAAATTATATATTGGGGCTGAATATCCAATGGGATATCGTCCTGTTTCCTTCCCCAGTTGCTGATGTTATTTTGTAAGCGCAACAAATTCAATAAAGTTCAAAGAGTGACACAAAGGATGAAAATTGCTGGAGTTCAAAATAGTTTTTGGCTTTGTGTCTTCTTGCTTGCTGTAAATGTTCTCAGAAGAATGCAAAAATTACTTAATACAATAACAGGTATTTGCTACTTAAGTATACAAAATAATTAACTTACACATCTTTTTTTGTTTTTTTTTCTTTTTCTTTTTGTAGGACATGTGGAGAAAGTGGACCCAATAAATGCAGCCATGGTTCTACTGCAAAAATATTGTATGCTTGGGGAAGAAATGCTCCAGAGTTGGACTTACCACCTGGTACTGCACGCCAATATTCACCTATATCGTAGTGTTGTTATCATCAATACAAATAATAGGAATGCTTAACGCCATTTTCACTGTGATTTCATGGCCTTTCCTTAACCTGTTTCTCCATTACCAACTTCCCCAACAATAATTGCATGTTACATATCTTTGATCTGAGATATTACATTAAATGGGCTGAGAGAAAGAGTCATTTATAAGTCACTTAAAAGACTCTTGTAGTACAAATAAATGTTGTGGCAGTCAAAAATAAAATGTTTTTGGAGAATTTCTTAATTGAAATTTTTGATTTCTTCAACTCCTGCTGAAGAATTTGTTGCTAATTTTCTAGACACTGCCATTGAAGTGGGTGGCAAATCTGATCATAGTTACCTTGTGCTTGAAGTTCACTATGCAAGTGTAGACAAGTTTTTAGGTGAGTTTCCTGTTTGGTTGAAGGTGTTCCCTTCGGGTCCTTCTTGGAGCACAAATAAGTGTAGAGGTTAAGTTTAACAATCTTTTAATTTCAGTTTTTTTAGGTGTAAGACTTACAATTAAGTTTTAGGATTTTGTTTCCCCATCTTTATTGTTTCCTAGATTACAGCTGGTAAAAACTACATGATTTTTGTTTTTCAGGCCTTATTTCGACTTCTACATAAGTAGGGTGCAAGGATCACTTTTATACATTTTATGAAACCACAGTACTCATATATGATTTTCATAAATTCGAATTCATTGTAAGTTATCACTTGGACAGGTTTAATACAAACCAACATAATGACCAGATCCCAGTTGGCTTGTTAGTTCAGTTGGTCAAGCACTGCACTGGCATCACAGAGGTCATGGGTTCAACTCCTGTATGGGCCTGAATTTTTTTCAGGCCTAATTTCCACTACTACATAAGTAGGGTTCATTACTGCGAGGATCACTTTCATACATTTCATGAAACCACAGTACACAGTCATATGATTTTCACATATTCAAAGTCATTGATATCAGTTCGAATTCCATAAGAGCCTGAATTTTTTTCAGGCCTTATTTCCACTACTACATATGTAGGGTTCATTACTGTGAGGATCACTTTGGTACATTTCATGAAACCGCAGTACATATATTTGATTTTCATATTTTCAAATTCTTTACTAAAGGATTGTGTTATAAAAGCTATATAATAATAATAATAGTTTATTAAACTCTCTGGCAGTAACTTACTGAATTAACGAGTTATGATACAATGAAAACTTAATAAGAACGACTATGTACATTATTCCTGTATACATTAAGTACAAGTTATATACACCACATGGAACATACGTCACATTTGTTAAAAATACTTAAAAGTTAAAAAGTCTTCGGTGCACTTTGTTCTACAGGTAGTAACGTTTCTGTAAAGATACAACTGGTCTGATTTGTGCCTGAGGTTATAGGGACAGGTATCATCTAAGCGTGTCGGTAGAAGAGGATGGAGAGGGTGGTTTAAGTCCTTCATTTTGCACATATACTCTTTACATATCTTATCTCTTCTATACGCAAGGGTCTCCACCCGTGCTAACTTGAGGGCTTCTGAGTAACTATCAGCACATGGGAAAATTATCTTAAGCACCTTTTTCTGTATGGATTAAATTTTGTCAGACAGATAACCTGGAATGGATTGCCATACTGGTACGACATACTCTATAACAGATCTAACAGTGCTTGTATAGACCTTTAACATGCTACCTTGGTCAACGCAGGCTCGACGTTGAGCTTCTTGCAAGCTTTTTTTCTATATTAGTTAACATGACTATTCCACCTAAGGTCGCTATTGATGAATACTCCTAGAATCTTGTAAGTCGATTCATGTTCTATAATGTTATTACCAATAACTAATGGTCTGAGAGTAAAATTAGGATACGAGATAAAGTTAATTAACATCTCTTTACATTCAGTAGGGTTTAGTCTCATATTATGGTCCATGGAGAATTCATAAATGTTAGAAATGGTCGTATTGAGCAGACTGATAGAGTTCCTGGGTAGTATTTCTGTGGCAGACTTGTCATCCACAAACTTGACTCTCAGGTGCCAATCAGCTAAGAGATTGTTTGTCATTATTGTGAAAAGTATCACTCCTAATTTAGTTCCCTGCAGCACACCTCCCTTGAGGAATTTCCAATCTGATAGCGTTGTACCTATTCTTAGAGCTTGCTGTCTGTTGGTTAGAAACGCCGCAATCCAACTGATGAGCGCTGGATCAACCTCTAGTTTTCGCAACTCAGTCATTAAAATGTTGTGGTCAATCAGATAAAAGCCTTTCGAGAAGTCAGCGAAGAAGACCTGAGCTCCTAGATCAGTACAATCTACTGCCTCGTAAATGGCTTGTAACATGAATAGAAGGGCATCTGTTGTCGAGTGGCCTCTATGCGCAAACTGTTGCGGGTCGATTTTTCCATGTAACTGTGGCAGTAGTTTATTGCATGTGAATCCCTCCATGACTTTTGCCAGAGTACATGTGAGCGATATCAGGTGGAGATCGCTCTTTATTTCTCTTGGTGGGTTTACATTTGGGATTGGGGTGACGATGGAAGATTTTAGAAGTGATGGGATGTATCCCTCCTTAAGAGACTGGTTATAGATGCTTCAAATGACAGAGGCTAGTTCGTGTGCAAAGTCCTTAAGCAATTTATTTGAAGTCCTTATGCAATTTATTTTAACATAGAAACTTGCTTTTTAAGGGACAGAGGATTCTAACCAGTTGTTGATAACTGGGATCAGATGGAGCTCATGGTGTAAAAATCAATCCTTATCTGACTTGTAATATTGATTGTTCAACCTCTCTACAGCTGATCCTACTCTAAAAGATTATCAGATGGAGCTCATGGTGTAAAAATCAATCCTTATCTGACTTGTAATATTTATTGTTCAACCTCTCCACAGCTGATCCTACTCTAAAAGATTACGCTGGGGCAGAATTGCACATGATGTCAGTGCGGTGAGTAACTGTAGTTGCAAATTACTTCAGTCCTCATTCTAAGCCTTGTTCAAAACTTAATTAGTACAAATAAGGGGAACTGAAAAACCATTTAACATCATATTGTTGGAGTTTGTAAAGTCTGTTTCATGCTTTGAACAACTCAGCTTTGAGCAATAGCAAAATCAAAAAACATTTATTTTTACTTCAACAAAAACATGAAGAGCAAAAAGTTGATTAATTTTCTCAATTACTCCTTGTCTTTTTCTTCCTTATTTTCTTCCCTTCTCCTTTTTTTTTCTCCCCTTCCCCCCCTCCCCATCCCTGAGATCTTCGTGTGGTTTCCTGTCTTTCCCTCCAATTCAATTTCTTTTCTTGACCTTCTCCTCCTATTACTGCATTATAATTGGAAAAGGTTATGAACCTATGAAATGAATTCACTACCTCCTGGCCGTAGGGTGGTATTTTGTTCTTCCTAAAAACAATTTGCATGTAGTTAGCTGTCGCAATTACTGTAGGTACTTGTTTGAAGTGACTTCTACCTAAACTTAGCCTCTACAGTCCTAATCTCAGCCATGAAACCATACCTCAGCCATGACACAATACTTTGTTACATTCTCTTCCTAGTCCTGGTGGAAAAGAATTAATGGGAAATCTAAATAATCAAGTGAAATTAAACCTTCATAAGTTGAAAATGAACAAATGAGTAAAACAGTTCATAACTGTTCCCAAGGTTTCAGTTATAACAGTTCTGCTTCTCACTTTTGCTTCACAGACCCAGTCAACTGGCTGCTGTATTTCTCTTACAACCATTTGGAGACATTCCACCAAAGAAGAAAGGTAAACTAAAATCTTTGAAGTCACTCCCCTGCCTGCTCAGCATATCACCTGCCTAATAACTAAATACTGTGTTTCTTCTTTATCCAGCTTGGCATTTTGACATTGGATGTCAATATCATGATGGACCAGTCTTACATCCTTTTGACTTTAGAGTCCACACTCATGGAATTGGTGAGTTCCATTGTACTGATAGTATTTAGATGGAATTTTTTCCCCTCTTGGAGTTAAGGGTTTTCTTTTTTTCCCCTTTTACCCATTAGTATGACTAGCATCAAGTTTCTCCGTACAATATCACCAATGAATCACAAAGCAAGGTCATGAGAATGGAGGAAATGATCACCAATAGGACCCCTTCTATGTCTCTTTAGGGTTATTAAGTCCTTTTAGAATAATGGTACAATATATGAGTCATGAATATGTGGCATGTTGCTAGAGATGTTGTTTAGTCAATAATTTATAGATGGATGATTATTAATGGGCAAAATTTAGACTGAACAAGATTGGAAAATTCAGTATTTCAAAAATCAGTTGAGAGGGATTCCTGAAATCCAAGGTCTTCTCAGGGATTCTTTCAATCAGTGTACCTTTGTAGCAGATAAAGAATTCTGTTTATCACTTATCACTCTTCTGGTCTCTAAAAATATTTTGACGATCTTTCTGTGTGTGGTTCTCCGTTGTTTTTAAAGGTTTTTGAATTTTGGTTTTCAGATTTAATGATATTAATGCTGGCATTTGATCCTAAATCCACTTCTGTGTCTTGTAACCTGTTAATTTGCAAACACATAATAGTATAAATTAAGAGAAAACCAAATGATTCAAAACAACTTTTCAAGTTTAAAAAGATTTAAGGTGTAAAGTTTGGATATCATATTTGCATACTAAGTCGAGCTTAACTCTGGAATTGCTCCAGGGACGGTAGTGACTGGCTACAGAATACGTGATGGGAAATGGACTCTAATAGGTAAAATGGATCCACAGCGACCACAGGTAAGTTAAATCTTCAGCAGTTGCATAATTGACTTCCATGTAAAGTAAAAATATAAATTTCAAGTTTGTATAAATTACCCATCACCTGTAGGAAATTTGGCACTGAAAAGTAAATATTCATCAACTCTCAAAGAGCCTCTCTGAAAGTCTGTACACAGTAAACAGAATTATAGAGGAAAAAAATTGGTTTATTTCATTGATATCTCATATTTGGTTTAATTTTTCAGGCATTCTACCCAGTAGATAATCTAGTGGATATAAAAAGTGGAGACACTATAGTAAGCACTGGTATTCTTAAACAGTATAAAGTAATTACAATTCCTACCCAATCTTTAAGTCTCTTGCCTTGTTTTTTCCATCTCCTCACCTCTCTAGCACTCGACTCTCATGTTTACTCTCCAGATCTCCATTGTCACCTCTCCTGTTCTTTCCCGACCATACATTTCTGCCCTCTTGTTTTTCATTTCTTGTAAATTTCATTCATTTTTTCCCATATCCGGTGCATCTCCAACTTCAGACTTTACAACTGAATTTTTTGGATGTGCTTCTAGAAACATAGATTAGGTTTGCTTCTTTTTGTTAAAGCATAAAATAATCTTTATTTACAGGCTGCCCGTTGCACTTTCAATTCAATGCAGAGAAACAGAGTAACACACTCAGGGTATGCTTGTTTATAGTATCATTATGACCATCATCTTACCAGACCAGACCAGACTAGGGAAAAGGAACTGTGGTGTTGAACTAGTTAGGGTATTACAAAATAATTTGGTCTCATGGAAAGAGTTGATAAAGTAAATTGGCCACTGTAGTTTGGTGGCGGTGTGGCTGAGTGGCTAGGTAGCTGGAGTTGTAATTCAGTGTCCTGCACCCTGCTACTCACTGGATTTGTTCTCGGTTGCCCCGAGTTCAACTCCCCAGCTACGCTTTATAAATAGCTTACTGGTCTGCCTCCTGCCAGTAGGGATTTTTAAGCACTTGTTGTCTCAGCTCAAAGATATTAGCTTGTTAGCTGCTCTAAAAAACTCAAGTACCGGTATACATAAAGTTTATGTACATATGTTTATGTAGGGAGTTTTAAAAGCTGATGTTTTGAGTACTTCACTTAGAAGTGTATTTACTCGCACAAACTAAGGGATTCTATGTCTATTTCTGTGACCAGATTAACCCATGAAGATGAAATGTGCAATTTTTACATGATGTACTGGTATGATCCAAAACAAGGAAAGGCAGCCAGCAATCCCAGAGACTTTTGTCAGCTTCTGGATCCAAACAACCTTGATTACCCAGCAGATTCTGATGTACCACTACCAACTAAAAGAGCAATACTGGCAATGAAATAAACCTTGACAAAAGTATGGGTAAGTGGTTCCCCAGCAAGACATTGTTACCTAAAAGTTATGAGAAAAAATTCTCATCCTCAAAAAACTTACCTGTGTGGGTGTGGAGTGAAAAGAGTTTTGATATTGTATATACCATGTTTTAAGCTGTGAGGGTGGGATTAGCTAGTGTAGGGGACATTTCAATTCGTGTTAATGACATAAAGGAAGTTTCAGGTGAGGCCCAGTATGTTTTGGGTTTTGTGGGGAACATCAAGCACAGCAACCAGTAATTTAAAGTAGAACTGTACAAAACATTTCATAATCAGTGGTTCAGTCTGCAGAGTATGGCAGAACTTAACAAAGTCTTGTGCATGCAAAACGGATTCGATAGCGAGAAGTGTTTAGTAAGACAGGAAAAAATCATGCGTGCATCTGCCATACTCTGAAGACAGGTCAGTGGTCATGTTTACTATTTCCAGTTCGTCTGCAGGCTGTTCTTTAAATTATGCATGCTGTACTTTAATCTTCCCGACCACTGAGCCAATATCAGGTCATGGTAAAGAGAACAGTAACTTTTGTTTCATTGTCATTATTCGATTTGTTTGCAGGTCAGCTGTGAGCTCAGATGAAACTGATCGATATTAAAAGGAACTCCCAAGAACTACCTTTTTATATTTTCGCGTTAGTTGTACCTTACCTGTGATCGGATTTAAGGCGGAGCAAGGACCTCTATGGGACATTCTGTCTAAGAAATCATGTGTTGTCAGATGTATGCCTATAAGTTGCTTTTGGTGATTCCTAGAGAAAATCAGTTCAACCAGGTTCACATGTCCACCTCACAATATCAAAGCAGGAAACTATACGTGCGCCTTTGTACAGAAAAAGATATTACATCTCAGCTTCAGACCTCAGTTTTTAGACTTTAAAAAATCACTTCTATAGATCAGTTTCATGTAAACCGTACGGAACTAATAGCCAGTACGTGTTTTCGCAGCTCTATAAGTCACTGGTCAGGCCCATACTGGAGTATGCGGCTCCTGTTGGAGTCCGTATTGGATTAAGGATATTACGGCTCTAGAAACGGTTCAACGAAGAGCTTCGCGACTAGCTTTAAGGCAGAAACGAGGCAAAATTAATTACGAACACCGTTGTAGCTTACTAAAATGGCAAACACTAGGAAAGCGGAGAGAATTTCTATCTCTGGTTCAATGTTATAAGATAGTTTTTGGTATTGATCACCTCTCTTTCCCAGATTTCTTTGTGTTTGCCAATAAGCATACAAGAGCTAACCACGACTATAAACTTTACCTCAAAAGAGCAGTTTGTAATTGTTACAAATATTCTTTCTTCATTCGCATTGTGGGGAAATGGAATAGCTTGCCAGGATACATTGTACATGCCGAATCATTGTCTTTTTTAACAGAAGACTTAAAATTTATTTGATTATTTATTGAACATTTATTGAATCTGTAGCCATTAAATTTTATCTTTTGTATGTTTTTTGTCAGGGAAATTGTTTGTATACAGGGCTAACCTCACGATTTTCCCTTTTCAGGATGTATTTTTTACATTTGCGTTGTAGCTTCCCGAATAAATGTTATGTTATGTTGTTATGATATGTTAACTACTCTCGGGCGCATCGGACCGCTAGCTTGAATTTGCAAGACATAGGAAAGTTGGGGAGAGGATAAATTTCCACCGGAGCGGGGTCCCTACGAAGTGGCTGATGAGGATATAGGAAAGATACAACTCGGAAAGTATACCTCATTGTAAAAAAAAAAAACGGAAGAAAAATTTAAAATATGTTTTATACAAGTGCTAACTTTAAACACCTTGAATCTGTTATGAATGAGGAATTAAAATTAGTTTTCAAGTAGTGTAACGCTAATAAACTATTCATTAACCTAACAAACTATCCATTAACCAAACTAAGACTAACTATATGGTAATTTCATCCTCAAGAATAGGTGGACATATACATATACATAAAATTGAGCGACGGTGAATGTCAAATAAAGTATTTAGGTGTATTTATTGATCAAAATTTACATTGGGGACCCCAAGTCCAGCATATCAACAATAAATTAAGGAAAAATGTAGGAATTATTAATAAATTACGCTATTATGTAGATGTTCATACTCTAAAACAGTTTTATTACACGACTCGGGAAGTCAGAGGGCCAATAACTAAAATCAACCAATCAAAATGCTCTATTGCCGGTCAATATTCTCTCAGTATTGGACCGGGCACTGTCCCGAATGGTCCCGAATGATACCGCACTTGTGTCCCTTTGAACTTCAGTCGTGTAATAAATCTCTTATTAACCAAGCTTTCTCGGGACCGTACTGGAAGAATATTGGCCCTCGGTCTTTTTTGTACGCACCTCGCTGCGCTCGGTCCGTACTGTCAAGACCTCGGGCCGATATTCTCCCAGTACGGCCCTCGCGCTTGGTTAATAAGATATATGTATTATTCCTTCATTTATCCATATCTAACTTATAGTATTATAAGCTGGGGTAGTGCCAGTAAAACTAGATTAGAGAAGGTCAAAACAAAACAGAAAAATGCGGTTTACGCAGCATGTTCTTTGCTCATAGCACAGATAATGCTCTGCCCTATTTCACTCTTTTGCAAATTCTCACACTCGGAAACATCTATAAATTTAAATTAGCTCTCTTTCTACACAAAATTAAAAATGACCCCACAAACATCCCAGCAATATTTTCTGGAGCTCTTACACTAGCTTCTGAGGTTCATACCCATAATACCAGATTTGCGACTAATTTTAATATTTACAGACCAAAAGCAAGTAATAACTATGGCACTTCTACATTTGCTTTTGTGGCTTCAATTATCCGGGAATCTATCCCCTTTGAACTAAAAGAAACTTTCTTGTAATTGTTTCTACAAGCAATACAAAACGTATCTTTTAAATACTCAATCTGTTTCCTGAGTGTAGTTTGCTTTTGTTTTTACTGTTATGTAAATGCTTGTAATGTGCATGTTCATGCCAATTAATTGTCTGTGGCAGTGACCAACTCGAAAGCCAACACGAAGGCGCGCTATAAAAGGAGCCTTAGGTCCCACTGTACCATTTGTCAATCAACCGTCGTGTGATGTAGAACTCTTAGAGCCAAGTCAGCTTGAGCTACAGCTACTCCAAAGCAGTGAACAGCGGGCGCATTCCTCAAAATTGTTTTATGTCTTCATCACAATATAAGAATTTTTGAGATTTGTATTTCCTTTCTCCAATGGAAACTGTCTTTATTTGTGGCGGTAAATTGGAGATCAAAGTAGGTGGTTCGCACGTTACCTCATGCCACCATGCTGGTGGAAGTAAACAATAGATATCTCATTAGCTCCTTTTGTTCGTCTACCAGCATTTAAATTTGACCCGCTTACGTCAACGGTGAGTGATAAATGAGCCTAGGTCTACGGTGGCTTCAAAGGGACATACACTTTCCTCTCTCTTTTTTTTCACGTGCGACTAAGTTGCTACTTTCTTGCGACTTAGCTGCATCTTTCTTGCTACTTTCTTGCGACTTAGCTGCGACTTTCTTGAGACTTAGCTGCGACTTTCTTGCTACTTTCTTGCGACTTAGCTGCGACTTTCTTGCTACTTTCTTGCGACTTAGCTGCGACTTTCTTGCTACTTTCTTGCTACTTTCTTGCGACTTAGCTGCGACTTTCTTGCTACTTTCTTGCGACTTATCTGCGACTTGCTACTTTCTTGCGACTTAGCTGCGACTTAGCTGCTACTTTCCTGCTACTTTCTTGCGACTTATCCGCGACTTGCTTCTTTCTTGCGACTTAGCTGCGACTTTCTTGCTACTTTCTTGCGACTTAGCTGCGACTTTCTTGCTACTTTCTTGCGACTTAGCTGCCTGGCTACCTAGCTGGGCCGTGTGGGACGCAGGCTAGGTTGCATTGCCGATAAACAACATGGATTCTCTAGAAGAACAGCTAGTTCCGGAGGTCCGAACCAGGTATTTTGACACTTTCTCCTGTCATTCGTTCAAATTAGAAATGCTGAAGGTACAAAAACTTATATTTGGCTTCATTCTCTCTAGATTTTCATTTTTTTTAAAAAAAAACGTGGGATCAAAGATGGCGTTTGCCAACAGTTTAAAGACGAAAGGGTAAGAATTCATTACGAACCGTTTCCTGTGCTGGACTCGAGATTGTGGCGCACTTAAATTTGATATCTCAGATTGTCTTTTTACACTTTCCTTACCTTCTCGTTACGTCTGGTTTACATTCGAGAAACCTTTAATCATTTAACTTCAAGATGGGACGGTTATTTGTGCTTCACTGGGAATAGTTTTGACCCTTTTCATAAATGGCTGCCAATTAAATTTTTTTTGTAAGTACTAAAACTAGCCAGACTAACCTCGGTTTTGCGTTTATAATTTGAAAGAAATTTTACTCCCAAACGAGTTTAGTGAAGTTAATTTCATTGCCTACAAAATAATTTTTATATTGGTAGCTATTTATCATTCCTTGAATCCAAGGTAACTGATTTGGAAATAATTGGATGAGAGAAAAAAAGTTTTTTTTTTAAATTTAATTGCTTCCAAATTGGACAAGCATGTAGTCCTTTACCCACTAATTTATGTAACATTCCAAAGTAGATGAACTTGATGTAGGGCAAACGTTGGGCCTGATATATGGCATGTACATGTTGAACATGATATACGGCAAATGTTGCTTGTATACATATGGAATTTCTCTTCTTGTATTAAACTCAAGATCTTACTTATTTACTGCTTGATATATTAAGTTGGACACTTGCAGAGAAATTCCATATAAACTCAAGATCTTATTTGTTTGCTGTACATGATATATTGAGTTGAGCACTTCCATATCTGTGTACATCCATGTATTATTCTATAGTATCTGTTGCCATTTTTTCCTTTTTGTGTTTCTTATCTTGGGAAATATACCCATGGGACCTGCAAGTATTTTATGTATTTTTTTCACAGTTTACGTATTCGTATTACACCTCAAGTGGCTTATTTTACTTGACTAGTTTAACTCCTTACTATTCTCTAAGATAAACTCATTTTTCCTTACTACAGATGGACTTTACAGCTGTGAGGATGGCAACAGATGGAGATTTGCAAGCTCTTGGTTCGGTTTGCGGGGGCGACATACTTGCACTGAGATAATAAGGATAATGCTGCTCATTGCAATAGGGGATTAATTATTCTTTTCTTTTTATACATGTCATTCATGTGTACTCTAATAGGTTATGTTAACATAACACTTTTAAAGTGGAATGGAAAATAGTTCGTTACCTGCTATTTACTTTGCTGTTCTACCTTGTTGAGTTCATAGATTTTGAATTACCAGGCCAGATGATATCTTTACAATACACTGTACTGTAAAGAGTGTGAATGGTGGGTCAGGCAATTTCTCTCCCCCACAGGTGTGTAGTTTATGAATGAAAATAATCCGTTCTTAGTGTCAAGAGTTTAAGTTCCTTTCCACATTTAGAAAACATGTTGGAAACAGAGAAGAAATAAAGTTGATTTTAATTAGCATTTTTAATTAATTTACTTGTGTGGCTCGGTATCCAGCTACAAAATGATAGCGGCATTAGATCTTACCAACAATAAATACCTTCCGATGTACATTTGGCCACACTGAATATTTGGGAACCTAACATAGCCCCTTAACTAACCGCATACACAGCTTTGTTTTTGAGTGTACCAAAAACACTGCTCATGCTGGGTAGCCTGTGAACAGGAATGAAATTCAACCATTCTTCTATGGTATGGCATTAATATGGTCCAGTAGATCTAAGTAGAGTTGGAGAGCTTCCTCTGCTGTTGTAGCTGGTTCTAGACCTTCATCCTCCATGATTAGATCGCAGAGCTCTTTAAAGTAGGGACATCCTTTCGCTTGTGGTTGCTCGGCACACGTATCCTGTGCGATTTTGATTTCGTCGATGTCAACAGGAGTCATGTAATCTTGACTCTCAGCTGATGCTGGAACGAAGTAGAGTACATCTGGCTTTCCCGACGGAGATTCCACATTGCTAGACGGTCGAATTCGGTGAACATTCCATTCCAGTGCAGCTCTGTGTAGTTCACTTTGTATGACATCCATGAAACAGAACTTCAGGCATTCGCGGTGTATTATATCATCATCGTGATACAAACCAGAATCTCTCAAGTCCTTAAAAAATGTAATCCACCATCTGCACATCCTTGCCTCAAACGTCTCCACCATGCTTCAATTCTTTGGTTTGCTGTAGATTTCCCATACATGAAACTTTTATTACCTGCAAAGTCGTCATTCATGGACCGCCGAAAAAAACGCTGAATAGCTGCTAAGTTCCTGTTCTCAGATCCCCTATCTCCACGTACAATCCTTGCCGTACCTCCTAACTGTCTTGCATTGTCTAAGAAATATTGAGCTACTATACGAGGGTCGTTCGAAGATGCAACCTCCAGCCATAGGATCCTTCGACTAAAGCCATCAATTGCACCATGAATGCAGAATCCAAACGGTTTTAGTTTGTCGTAGCCGTCAATGTGCCATAAGTAATTTGGTCCTTTACACCTGTAAATTCGTCGTCGTAGTCTATGCTGTGACCTATGCTCCACCCCTTCAGGATCAAAAACCCTCAAAACATGTCGAACGACTTCCCTCGTAGTAACAAGACCGTGCTGATTGATGAGTCACTGATGCATTGCTCGATATCCGAGAAGGCTTCCACTCCCCTTCAGTTCCTCCTCGACTGCTTCTACCACCTCATTCAAATTACTTCGACGCCGACGTCTTGTACATCCCAACCGTCTGAGTATTCTTTTCAATTGTCTTAACGAGATCCCGATACCATGTACACTTACGAGAAATAATGCAATTTCAGGTGCACTAGATTGAAGTAGTCCTTGATTATCTCGTCGCGTATTACTGCATTGTTCCTTATTGCCGGAGAGTAAGATGGAAGCACTGCCAGCGATGTAGAGCACACCGAAATGAAAAAGAAAACGGCGAAAAACTTCATAGCTATACTGTAAAGCCAAGGCAAAACAGACTACCTATTGTTTATAGGAGTCTACGTTGTTTTCAAATAAAACAACCTGGCCGGCTGATGCACCAGGCAGCTAAGTCGCAAGAAAGTAGCAAGAAAGTCGCAGCTAAGTCGCAAGAAAGTCGCAGCTAAGTCGCAAGAAAGTAGCAAAAAAATCGCAGCTAAGTCGCAAGAAAGTAGCAAGAAAGTCGCAGCTAAGTCGCAAGAAAGTAGCAAGAAAGTCGCAGCTAAGTCGCAAGAAAGTAGCAGCTAAGTCGCAAGTGAAAAAAAAGAGAGAGGAAAGTGTATGTCCCTTTGAAGCCACCGTATAGGTCTTCCCAGGGAAGACTTCCTTATATAGCGTGCCTTTGTGTTTTAAGCTACTTTGGTCACTGCGCACACTTTGCTTTTCACTACTTGTGTAATTTAGTTTGCTTGTGTCTCTCCTTTTTAATGTACTTTGATGTAGAAGTAATTAATAGTAAATTGTGCAAAAAAATAAAGATAAAGATAAAAGGAATTTTGATGACGAGTTTTGAAATTTGGCATTATTGCACACTTTTCTGGTAAGTTTATCAACAGGCAAATTTCGTGTAGTCATAATTTATACCTCGCTCTGGAGAAAAAAAAATTGATATCTCGTTGTCGATCAGTTGAGTACCAAAATCACAGCTTCTATTTTAGTGTGTTTTTTCAGGAAGATGTTTCCAAGTTTAAGAAAAGAAACAAAAATTTTCCTTTGACTTTCAGCAGTGCAGTATTATTAGTAACTCACCCAACTATTTGTTCTTACAGAACTACCAACTAGCCTCTAGATTTTTTGTTGGTGTTTTGTCTCACACTTATGAATTGGTCAACAGACGTTAACAAGCGACTATTTTGAAATAATCTTAAAGTTTTTATTTTTAGGGAGTGTCGAGTATTTCTGTTACATTCCGTTATGAGGGTCTAAATCTCACTAACATATTAGTGCGAGGCTTCCCTTCCCAGCGCGGTAAACGTAATGGATACTGGCATCAGCTGCTCGAATGGTATCAGGGATATTCAAGTTTATCGAAAAATCGATCTGATATAAGACTGGTTATCACTGAAATAACTAATATCACTGGTAGTTTGCACAACTGATATGGGGATAAATATCATTCGAGTTTCGCAATAAACTGGTACATTTAAGGTAAGTTTCATACGAGAGGCTATACATAACGCCTGAGCCTCACCACTGGTGGCGATTAGACTCTTAGTGGTGGCGAGTTTGGTAAATGCGATTTAATTACAGAGGCAAATTGATCGTAAACCAGCGTTTTTTTCGATAAAGCGATTCGTACTCCGTTTCACAGTCTACTCAAATTCATGCTTTTTCGCACCTTCTGATTTCCTAATATCCTGAGTGTGTGGGCGTTGGACGAAAAATTGACGAAAAACTATGGAGATCTACCACGCAGGTTAAAAAACGCGATTAGCTGACGCAAATAAGGATTCAATAAAGATATCCGAAGCTATTTTCGTGTTAATCAAAGTTTAAATTCGCGCTTCCTTGGCAGCCAAGTCTTAAGATAAAAAAGTATAAGTCAAAATGGTTGAGGAGAAATTTTATGCTTCAAAAACTTCAGACTGGTATTGAATAAAATAAAAAGGAGACTTATGGGTTTTGAGTGTTCAAGTATTTTATCTTTTGCTTTGTCGAAATATGGATGAAGGAGGCAGATTTTTGTTAGCTGGGATGGGGATACAGATGTATAAATTTAAACGGTTTTGTTGGATGAATATCGATCTGGAAGCCGAATTTTAAGTCCTAAATAAATTTCGAATTATCTCAAAAGCCGAAAATGGATTGGAACAATAGGAGAATACAATACAGTTTGAAACACAGGGCAATCATGAACGCCATAGGAAAATACTAAATAGTATTTTACTCATTTGCTTGCTATGCGTCGTATCTAGGAAGATCAAACAGCTAAGAAATTGCGTCGTATCTAGGAAGGTAGAGCACCTAAAGACTTGCAAAATTTCACCCAATTTCTTATTCTTAAAGAGTGTTTGGCTTTTTATTTCAAATTCGAAGGAAGAAACTATATTTCTACAGCGATCGAAACACTTCGATATTCTCCCGCAAGCTGGCGATCACGCTCATCAGGTGTCACAGGTGAAAAACCTTCAAGAATGGACCAATCACAGGTCTGTCTCATTTTTCCGCTACAACGACATCACTTCGCGATGAGAGATCGTATACTTAACTAACAAAGTGTAGAATGGTGTACACTGGCGGGCGTCTTTGTTGATCACAAATTAATAAACAGAGAATTGCTCTGTTTCCCTTTTCATATTAGAAAAAGATATGTTGTGGAACATACATGTATAGCTTTATTTGTTATTGCTGATTGGTAAATTGGCAGCCAATGGTTCCATCAAGGGAATATAACGCGCTCTCGAATTCAACGATATTCTACGATATTTTACGAACAGGGAATTGAACGGTGTTAATTTTTGTTTCCCTGTTATACGAGATCAACATGATCGGGAAATTCGCCTCCGTTTTCTTTTGGACCGTTCCATTTATAACGATGGCTATCTCCTACGGAGACTACGATGAACAGATGAGAAATTATTATGATAATCTGTACCAAAGATCGTCTGTTAAAGAGCAAGAAAGTGAAGGCAAATCTTCAGAAATACTGTAGCTTACCATGCCTGGCGTTCATCCAACGAAGGTAAGCGGTGCTTTCTCTAATTATCCCTTTTACAGATTATTTTTCGAGCTCTTCGAGTTGATATCTCAGGGAATTGCATTTTGAAAACAGTTAGAGTTTTCAAACAACAACAAACATATGAAACATATGTGTGAACTGCGGTTATGAGACGTATATGAGAACGATCCTTCGCAGTAAAGCACTATTTGAGCAATAGTGAAAATCAGACCTGAAAAAAATTTCAGGCCTGTACGGGATTCGAACCACTGACCTCTGCGATACTAGTGCAGCGCTCTACCAATTGAGCTAACAAGCCAACTGGGAGCAGGCCATCAAATTAATTCGATATAAACCCGTAGATGATAAATCAAACAACAACAAACATATGAAACATATGTGTGAACTGCGGTTAGGAGACGTATATGAGAAATTCTGAAATTTTTTTCAGGTCTGATTTTCACTATTGCTCAAATAGTGCTTTACTGCGAAGGATCGTTCTCATATAAGTTAGAGTTTTGTATAAGATGTTATAACTGAAAACGAGCGCGAAGGATTCATTTTTCGGGAAGAACTGATTAGTTTGTTCCACTTAATCTTCCCGACTCATCCGAATTTCGATCGTCTTCCACGGTTCAGTTATTTTCTATCACCTGGTTTCGATGGGCGGCTAATTTATTTTTTATATATTTCGCATACATGCCAACTCCCCCGGTATATCCGGGAGTCTCCCGGATACAGAACGAATCTCCCCGCCGGTCTCCCGTAAGGATAACCAAATCTCTCGCATAAAAGCGACTTTGAACCTTTGCACCACTGGGAGCTAACGTCATGCCTCAAATATCCAAATGAAAACAATTTCGGTGTTTTAACCTCAACTCGCGTTTTCAGGCACTTTTTTAAGCATGCGCAATTTTTTAACCACGAAACCACATCATGTTGACGGAAACTAAACATACCCTTTTTCACGGCCATACAACAGACTGTCTGATTGGATCTCTGGTAGTTTGGTTATATCAACTAAGTTGAAATTGTAAATTAGCCACCGTAACGAATAAAAAAGCTCCCGTTTCGAGCGTTAGCCCTTCGTCAGAGCGAATGACGAAGGGTTAACGGCTTGAAACGTCAGCACCATGGCCGATAGTGGATGTTTTTGACGTGTTGAGGACAAACTCTACGTTTTTACTTCATTGTTCATCGATATACTTGAGGATCATGCACCAGTTAAAACGTTTAAATTACGCGGCAACAAACCCAACCTATGTATCACTGATGATATTCGCACCCTAATGAAGACCAGAGATTACTGGCGCAAGGAAGCAAGAAAAACCGGTGACCCTATCGTTTGGCGTACTTACCGAGAACTAAGGCAGGAAGTAAAGACTGAATGCAGAATTAATGTATGGGGTTATATGGTACTCTTGCCCTTATTTATATAGCGCTCATATCCTGAGCTCATGGCGCTTTACAACACTGTGCGGGGGACTTTACCAGACTGCTAAGCAGTTTACAATCAATAAAGGCTAATCTAACAGATGCCCCCCCCCCCAATTTCCAGTAAACAGGCCAGACCACATCACAGTAATCTCGTGAGTGGGTTCTTTAAGGTCATCTGCCTAATCAAATTAACTAATTAAGAGATGCAGGAGACGGGACCTACGGTATATTTGTCCTTATCCGAGAAGACTAGCATGTCTATCCATTTCTTGATGTTATAGAAAGATAGCACATTCTCCTCAATTATTTTAAGACCTTGAGTGTTGGTCCGACCGGGGCTTGAACTCTCGACCTCCCGCACAACAGTCCGGCCCTCTAACCAATTGAGCTAACCGGGAGGCTATACTTTCAAATGTATGACAGGACGAGTCCCAAAACACCTCTCATCCCAATTTATCAAACGCGAGGAGGTTAGCGGTCGTAAGACCAGAAACTTCCAAATGTTGCATATTCCCCTCTTTTTAAAAAACTAATAGTGGTCAAAAGATCTTTTGTTTTAGATCAGTTCATATTTGGAATAATCTTGAGCACTCTTTTAAAATTTGTGATTCCACACACGTTGTTAAGCATCGCCTAATTAATAAGATACGTGATAATTTTGTAGATTAATATTATGCATTACATATTATATTGTATTGTCATTATTAGATTGTATTGTCACGGTATATTGTATTTATTTGGGATATTGTCTTTGAAAAGCCCCATTGGGGGGGGGAAAGTCGAGAAAGTATGTATATATGTATGTAACTAGACATACCACATTACTATAAAAAATTGTAACTTTGATACGTTTTCAAATCACGTCTGCATTGATTTAATGAAACAAAAATGTGAGAACATCACAGGAACGTTTTCAGGCTTCTCAAAATATAACGACGTTCAGCCCCAGTTCCAAACTTAGACCAGCGTGAGAGCAAACCCTCGTTAGGAGCCCTTCAATACGAGCGTTTCTTCGTCCACGAAAAAGGTTTGGGCCTTGAGTAACGGGTCTCTGTAAAACGCGGGCCGGATAGATGCGGATGGTGGATGCGGATAGAAAAATGCGGATGAAAAATTGCGGATGGAAAATTGCGGATAGAAAAAATAATCGGTTGGAAAAAAAAAAAACAACAACAACATTAAACATGTCATTACAGTGGAACCCCGCTATGTTGAATCCCCGCTATAGCACAAAAACAAAAGTCGTATCTTAAGGATACTACAGACTTCGTCAATTTCATAGAAAATACGAAAGTCCCGGAGAACGTAATACTTGTTTCAATGGAGGTTACGAGCTTATATACAAATTCACCACAAGAGGAGGGAATAAACACTGTATGCAAAGCATACGAAATATTCTACAGAAACGGAACTCCTATCCCTACACAACTACTAAAACAAGCGCTTAGGCTAATTCTCCAGAAAAATTCCTTCCATTTTAATGGAAGCACTACCTTCAAACACATGGTACGGCCATGGGCACAAAAATGGCAGTCGCCTTTTCTAATATTTTCATGTGAACAAGGCAGAGACAGAAATCCTTGGCAAAAGCCTTTTAAAACCGCATGTTTGGAAACGTTACATAGACGACATCTCGTTATGGAGTCATCATTATCATCATCATCATAGTTTATTTAATAAAGCAGGTTGAGGGATAGGCAAGACATTACGTCCTGATGTGGACCTGCATCAATTAAACTATCAATTAATAAATACCTAATTAGTGAATAGACCGAAAATGGGTATGTAAATAATGACAATTGAAAGAAATAAATTTTAATAACAATACAGAGTAAATGTTAAAAGTATTTAAAGTCAACAGATTTGTTGGAAACGCTGCAGGAAGCCTTAGCAAAACTGATAGATTTCAGAATTCTCTTACTTTCCCTGAGTTTTCTCTTGAAAGAAGTTAAGTTTGAACAGTTCTTCATGTCTTCAGGAAGGAGGTTCCAGGATAGTGCAGCTCTGTGCTTAAACGAAGATCTTCCCATTTCTGTTCTTGGTCTATGAACCTTGACTTTTAGGGATTTTCTTAAGTCATAAGGAGTCTCGGATTTCACTATTACGTCATTTAGAGGCTCGATGCTATTTCCATGATAGATATTGTACGTAATAACTAAAAGTCTCCCAATGTAAAATGAAACAATAGAGTTCCAGTGTGGAGAATTCATGATGTCATCACTGTGGATACTATGGGGTAGGTTGTAAATAATTCTAATAGCTCTTAAATGAATTCGATCAATATCATCCGTCAAGGTTGAAGAACAAGACCCCAAGACTACAATGCCATACAAAACGCTAGGGATAATAGTTTTATAATAAATGTTTTCTAAGGTTGGTATCGGTAAAACCTTTATCCGATTCAGTACTGCGACTTTGTTGCTGAATGACTTACAAATGTTCTTTATGTGCTCTTACCATGATAGCTTGCTGTCAATTGTCACCCCAAGACATTTAGATGATGATTTGTACTCAATAAAGCTATTACCAAAGGCCAAACGTGGCAGGGGGCCAATAAAGTTCTGGCTAGAAATTATCAGGGCTTCAGATTTCGATTCGTTGGCGATCAATCTGTTTGATTGACAGCAGGTGTACAGCTGGTCGAGTACAGACTGGAGTGTTAAGATGATATCGTCGATGTTGTTTCCAATTGTAAAAATAGTGGTATTATCGGCAAACATAAATAATTCACCACTAGTTATTGATTCTGGAAGATCGTTTACAAATATTGAAAATAATTTGGGCCCTAGTATTGAGCCTTGGGGAACTCCATGTGTCATGGTTTTGGGCTCGGACTGATATCCTGATATTTGGACAAATTGTTTACGTGCAGACATGTAATCGGTAAGCCACGAAAGCAAATCGCCAGATATCCCAATGGCCTTTAGCTTCTCTAGAAGGATTGTATGGTTCACTGTGTCGAATGCTTTTCGAAAGTCAATAAAAAGCACGCCCACTTTCAGGCCCTTGTTCAGCGAATTTTTCCAGGTCTCTGTTAGGTGAAGTAAGAGGCTTTCAGTTGAATAATTTTTCCGAAAACCCCACTGTCTATGAGATAACAAGCCTTGTGTGTCCAAATGGTTGTTCAAGGTATCACTGACAACATCTTCTAAGATTTTCCCAGGGATACTGAGGAGAGAGAGAGGTCTGTAGTTGTTCACTTCTGTTGGTGAGCCTTTCTTAAATATGGGGTTAACGCGTGATAATTTCCAGCTTGAAGGGAAAGATGCATCACATGTACTCTTCCTGAAGATTGGTAAAAGACTGTGGATAACAGGGTCACCAATCGTGGAGAGGACCCTGGGGGATACTTGGTCTGGACCAGCAGCCTTCTTGGGGTTAGCAGCTTTAATCAGTTTGTTTTTTACCAGTTCCCAGCTCATGTCAGTTTTGTCCCTGGTAGGAGTGACTCTAGTGATAAAGCTGTTTAAAGATGACAAGTTCAAAGGGTCAAGATGCTTAGTGTACAAACAAAGTACAAACAAAGCAACAATAGTACAAACAAAGCAACAATACAGAGTACAAACAAAGCAACAATAGAAGGTTTCCTTGAAAAAGCAAACAATCATCACCCAACAATAAAATTTACGACTGAAATTTCCGATAAGGAAACAACATTCCTGGACACCTAGATCTACAAAGGCGAACAATTCGAAAAGGACGCAATCCTTGATGTGCGTACTCATTTAAAAAAAAACTGAGACATTTCAGTATACACACTATAGTTCCTGTCATCCACAAAGAGTTAAGAAAGGCTTCATAAAAGGAGAGGCCCTTAGACTTCTCAGAACAAACTCCTCTCAAACAATATTCGAGGAGAAAATTGCAAATTTCAGAGTGCATTTGCTAAAGAGAGGCTACCCAGAGGACCTCATTAACACAATCTTCTCAGAGGTGAATTTCAAAAACAGGAAAGTCGCTCTTCAACCGGAAACCGAAGACGAACCAACGAATCTTGCCTTTTGTTACACAATACCAACCATCAGTGCCAAACCTAAAGCAAATTCTCAAGAGACACTGGCATTTAAGAGAAACAAAACCAGTACTGAGCGAATTATACAAAAATCCGTCGCTCATATCTTACAAAAGAGGGCGATCGCTCAAGGACATACTCGTGAGGGCCAAACTTTGAATAGGCTATTCTAAACACGCGCTGGGGAGTCGTGTAGGCCTGTCAACCCCCTTTTTACTGTAATGACATGTCTAATTTTTTTTTCCAACAGATTTCTTTGTCTATCCGCATTTTCCAACCGCAATTTTTCATCCGCATATTTCTATCCGCACCGCCATCCGCATCTATCCGGTCCGCGTTTTACAGAGACCCGTTAACGGTAATGTCAAACGTTAGTTAACGGTAATATCAAATTACGTTTGGTAATTTGAAGTTACCAAATTACCTTATAAACCAAGGGTGCTTACCATTTGGCCAAAAAATTCGGAAATTTCGGTTTGAAGTCAAATGGTGAGGTAATTTTCCGGAAATTCCTTTCGGAAATTGTGGAGTACCTTCAGAGGTACTCCTCTTTTTCCATTCGGAACGGAAGGTCATAAAATTCCGTTTCCAGGCCTTTCCGCTTGGGTTGCCTTGGGTTGGAGCGGGACGAAACGCCTGATGGATAAATAGTAATCTCAATCTCATCCGGTTGGTCCATGAATTCGGAAACTCCCTTACCTTTATGCCACGGTTACACCAATCGGATTTTTCTTTCAAATGGTTAGCACCCCAAGGCTCACTTTAGTAACCAAGCCTTCTGGTGATTTTCCCATGAGAATAAAGGTGAAGACAGACTGATGCGGGCTCGCATTCCATATTGTGGTCGGGTTGCATTATTTCCTGAATTCAAATTATATTTTTGCTCTTACAAGCGTGTCTCTCAGGTATTTTCCCTCTTTGTTTCAATTTCTGCCATGAAAACGATATGTATTTGTCATGAGTTATGTAACCCTTTCTTTGGGGTGTTGTATGGTATGTTGTCACAATTGCTTCATTAACGGTAGGCTATATATTTGAGCTGTTGTCATTTGTATTCATAAATTAAATACCCAGTGACTAGGGATTGTCGCTTACTCTTAGAAGAAGTTTTTGCATATACCAACATAATTTATATTGTTTTGTAGGGTAGTTTATCTTGCTTTTTTTTTACATTTCCCAGTTTTCATTCCGTTCATGTACCATTCCTATCAATTCTGTAGATGAAGGCATAATAAAGAGGGGTCGCATACAGCTCACGTTGACACACCCCAATTATGGTTACTTATTGAATGATAAATGTTTTATATTTGTTTGAGCGGGGTAGCAAATTAGAATATAATTGTAAATGACACTGCCATGTTTGTACTACCCATTGGGGTTCCATGTGTTTTGTTTCTCATTAACACCTTCCTGCGTGTTTTTTAGCAGTCAGATAGCAGTATCGTTACTTTGAGAAGTTTTGTAGTGAACTCTAATGTCGACTTGCACTATGGCCACTTCTATTTTTTCTTATTCTTATTCGAAATTAATTCAATAAAGCAAAATGAAAAACTTGAAACACTGAACTGCTACAAAAATTCTTTCTTTGTCAGAATTATCAAACCCTGGAATAATCTTCCTATTAATGTATTTAATTTTTGTGACAGCCCTAACGTTTGTGAGTTTAAATCAAAATTGAAGAAACATATGAATATTTATTGAATCGCCATTTTATAATTGATATTTAGCTGCTTCTTATTTGACTTTTTTATATTTTTATTAACTATTTCTGTAAGATTTTTTACATAAATAGGAGACCCTTGATATAGGGCCAACCTCTGGGTTTCCTTTTTCTTAAAAACTATGTATTTGCATGTTGTTCTGAAATGAAGTATTGTATAATTAAAAAAAAAAAAAAAAAAAAAAAATCAAGCCAAGAGAATGGAAATGTTATGTTGATGACATTTCCTCCCTGAGATTGTGACACCCAACCATCAGATTCACGACAGATCAGAAAACCCAATCGCTTTCCTCGATAACACCATGTTTAAAAGAGGAGAGATTCACAAAAGATTTCATTTTCAACCAAGGCCTCAAAGCAAGAGGGTCCCCTGAAAACATCAAAGAAAGCTCTCTGTAAGGGGTGTAAAATTCAAATGTACGTGACCTCTCATGTACATGCGTTACTCTTGATTTAAATTTTAATCCTTAATCTTCATGTGACTCGTTTGATAACACTTTTAAGTTCTGTTTTTCAGTGCATAATATATTCAGTGTTGGCCTTTGGTGTGGCATGTTCTTACTTTAAACTATCATTTACTTCACTTGGCCCGTTCATGTCAATAGGAGAAAATATCTGTAAGCCATTAGTCCTTTCTTCGTTTTTATTTTGTTTGTCAATTTTCTTAGATGTACTGTGATTTATAATGTAATTTTTCCTTTAAGTCGAACCATCATTTACATCATCACCCTCTACATGATCAGATGTGTTTAACTTACTCTATGACTGAATGAGGAATGAATTTTCTCTTTTAAATCAACTCTTGGCTGGAGTCTACAAGAGGTCAACTTTTCCTAAAAAAAACCGACTTTTACACATACATAAAAGCAAAAAGGTCACAAAAGTTTATTGCCTTTTGTCACCATTAGGCAGTAAAAAATTTAAAACAAATATGGATAGAACATTGGAGTCTGATACACAATCAGCCTTACCATGCATCAAGTCTGGAATACAAGTAGGCTTGCAGCTGTAAAGAATTTCTCATTTATTCTACAGCCAACAAATGCCTTTATTGGTCAACCTTTTCTGACACTCAACTTGAGTATTATTCACAACTGTTTTGTAGTTATGATTTTTGAAGCAAAAAAAAAAGTGAAAATTCACAACTGAAGTGTGGAGGTTTCAATACATATTTCCCTAAGTGGGTGTCGCTGGTATAATTGGTGGCTATGGCCTGGCAGGGCACCAAAAAATGAAACCCAAACACTAGAGCCTGCTAGCAAGCTAAACAGATGGCACTTAGAAGTGTCAGAGGCGGCACAACCGGCTTATACTGAAACCCTTGGTTGTGTAAAACCAAGATACAACAGTCTTGCTATCAGGTCTGCCAATGTTTAGTGCTTATCCCATGCTGAGAAAAACTTGTGGGCAGACACTCCGGTAGAGAAAAATAGATAACTATTCATTAGTTCTAAACAAGGACTGTTATAACTCGCCACAGTCTTCAATCATGATCTTTTTGCTTGTTTTACCACTTTTTGATCCAGTTGCTTCTACTTTTCTGACAACATCCATTCCGTCAATCACATGGCCAAACACAACATGTTTTCCATCTAACCAGTCAGTTTTCTCAGTGGTAATAAAAAACTGAGAACCATTGGTATTGGTCCCAGAATTAGCCATTGATAGCACACCAGCACCAGTATGCTTCAGGACAAAGTTCTCGTCTGCAAATTTCTGACCATAAATCGACTTTCCTCCCGTACCATCGTGCTTTGTGAAATCTCCTCCTTGCAACATAAACTGAGGGATTACTCGATGGAAGGTACTGCCTCTATATCCAAACCCCTTTTCGTGAGTACAGAGGGCACGAAAGTTTTCAACAGTCATGGGAACAACGTCATGTCTTAGTTCAATGGTAACTCTTCCTGCCTGGCGTCCCCCGATAGTTACATCCATGAATACTCGGGGATTTCCCTTTTTCAGCTTTGCATTTCCTTCTTCAGCAGATTCCTCAGTTTTGTCCTCCGAACTTTTCATTTCGGCATCTTCTAAAGTCTGCCCCGCGTGTTTGTTTAACCAGCTATCTTCACTCCACACAGCACGACTGTAACCTTCCTTGATCTTCATTGGTTTGGCGATGTTCACACGAATCGTTCGCCCAAAGAGTTCAGACTCGTTCATGTTATCAATAGCAGCTGCAGCGTCTTCTGCGAGCTCAAATTCCACAAATCCGAATCCTCGATGCTTCTGACTTGAGTAATCCATCGGTATTTGGACATCTGTAATGTCTCCGAAAGGAATAAAGGCAGCGTGAAGGACTTTCTCGTCAACTTCTTCTGCCAAACCACCAACGTAAACCATGCGCTTGTTCGCCATTTTGGATTTGCAGACACCCAAAATGCAGTATGGGTGAATTCCAGTTTCCCTCGGTTCAAAACTTCAACAGGAAGCAAAGATGTCGGTAGTGAGGGAGATAGTTCTGTATTTTCAAAAAGATTTGTGTTGCGAAATGACCAAGATTGCTCCTAGAAGGAGTAGTGCCAATGAATATCTTCAATGAGGATGAAGAAAGTTTCAGTGGTTGAGGAAAACAATGGTAAAACTCAAGGAAAAGAGGGAAGCAAGCTTAACAGGTGAGATTTTCTACGTTAGACTGGGATTGTTAGCGATTCTTCTGCTTGTTGTAACGCGAACGAAGCACAGTCTTATAACGACGAGGTTTCTGTCTTCGACATCGTAAAATCCTACCGAAGTATTTCCAGTTACTTATAGCTCCAGGAAAGTAACAGCGTGAAGGCAAAAATAATTTTTTGTTGAGAACAAGCGCGATTTGGTCTAGCATAAATCTGAACACGTACGAAAAGTATATTGAAATTAATCGATAAAGCTAGCTTTTTTTTGAGATCAAGTGACGACAATGGAAGAATTTTAAATAAGTAATTGTGACTTATTGCGTTTCTTCGAAGGGAAAACGTTTTCTATATATTTTTTTACCAATGCTTAGTCAATAATGAAAGACTGCGGGTGGAAGTTGAAAGTAATACTTTTCAAAGTATAATTTTAGCAATTTGTTCCTTACCATATCAAACTTCTCGCTGAACAGTTTGATGTTTTGTTCGATGGGACAGCTTTGAGTATGGAATATTGAAGAAACGTTGTGATATTCCTCTATGTGTTCAAGTGCATGAAAAGCTTACGTTCGATTAAAAAGAACTTAGTCACCGCCATAACGTAACTAATTTAATAGTATGCACAGGTAAAAACACACATAATCAACAGATAAATTCTACCCAACAAAATAAACGTAACTTTTCTGCAATTATGACAGGCATAAACCACGTTTTGGATTTTAAGCTCTTTCCAAGATAATGAAAAAAGCTTATCTGGGCTTCTGATTGTACCCTTACCGTGATTGGAATCTTTTTATTGTTTTTTTTTTTTTTTTTACAAGTGTAAATCGAATTGATGATAATTAAAAAATGATTGATTATGGCACAGCAACCACAATAGCAATTATCAGATTGTTTATTCAAACTTCTTTGACTTGCAAATTAAAAGTCAGAGTTTGTGCATTATGAGAAATTTGTACCTTAACCCGCCAGAATAATTCATTTGTTTGTAGGTCCTCTGTGCAATTGGCAAATAGAGTTGATATTCAGCTGAGGTCTGCTGTGGAATGGCAAGATCTTTTTCACCCAGATGCTGTTGTACTGCGTCAGAGGTAATTCCCTATTTTCATTATATCTTTATAAAGATTACAAGTACCATTTGATCCAACACTAAATTATCAGAACTAACATTATAAGCAATGTGTGACAGACAGTAAGAAGGATTGTCAAAAAGATTGTGGGAGTGAAAGGGTTAATAAAGAGGTGTGGTGTTAAGAATCAATTATAAATAATCAAGAAGGGAAATTACTGTAATGAATTGGTTAAGCACCCTTGTTCCAATAAGCACTCCCTCTAATAAGCCCGGGGGGGGGGGGGTGGAGACTCCCATATGAAACAGACAGGGATGCTTGTCGTCTTGCTTAGGGGTGTAAATTTTGGATTTTGGTCTCGCTTAGGGTGTTCCAGGCAAAGCACCAATATTTTAAGCCACCAAGGTCTCGTTTAGGGTTCCGCAAAGAAATACAGAATTATGCAAAGAGAAACAGAAGTAAAAATTTTCTTTTTAACTTGTTTTGTTTACTGTATTACCTCAACATTAACTAGTTTTCTATTTTATGAAGTGCCAAAGAGACAATGCATGAACACAAGCGGTCTCTTTTAGGGGTCAAAATTTACCCCGGGCTAATAAGTGTCCCCCTTAAAATATTTTTTTATTATAAGTACCCCTATTCTAACAACTGTCTCTGTTGCACATAAGCACTCATTCCAATAAGCACCCCTATTTCTGTTTCAGTGAAAACACTGCTTGAGTATATCTAGTACCATTATTATGTTCAAATGTTCACAGTATTATTTGTTACTTCTACATATTCTGCTACTACATCTAAAGTTTGTCTCACACATTCTGCTATTTCTCAAGAAAAGAAATAAGCAGCCTTTTCTGAATAAGCACCCCCACTCAGAGGTGTTATGTTTATTATTTAGCAGTTCTCTGAAGAATCCTTAGAGAAAATGTTACTCTTTATAGTTGAGATGTTAAAAATACCCTCAAATCACTTTTGATCGTTTTGCAGGCTAAGATCCCTGTGTGAAAGCCTTATTCTTCAACATTCCAAGGACTATGGCCGTAGGGCTGAAGAACGACTTTGGAGAAAGGTCTTTTACGATGTCATCCAGAAGCTCAGGAACCATAGAAAGGTAATGAATAAAATAAACATCATTCTTCTTTGGAATAAACTATGTGGTTGTCAATGAGGCGATTTTTGTGGTCCTTTTTAACAAAATCATACTTTCTCTCTAACTAAAGATCTGTATTGGCTACCCTGTATCTTATTGTACACAATTTATCATAAGGGAATTTTGTTCGGCATAACGTCCACTTCTTGATACATTTGTCTGTTCTAAGTTTACCTGTTTGTGTAATTGTATATTGACATAATAAGGAGAATTTACATGTTAAGAGAAATAACACCACCTATGGTAATTTAGGGGTTAATTACTGTTTTAGATGAAACAATTTTTTACGACCCTCCGTGATCTAGTCGGATGCTCTAACCACTGAGCTACTGGAGATTCTATGGTGAGCAAGGGTCAACTTGTGGGCCTCGACTGGAACCGCATCGCGCGGCTACACAGCCAACTATTACTGGCTGTGTAGAATTATTAGTACAATTACTAGTACAATTATTAGTACAATTACTGTTTTGTGTTAGATTCTAGAGGGTGATACCCTTCCTCTAGATGGAGCTCTCCGCACCCATCTGTCCTCTGCAGCAGGATATTATTACCACTTGTTGACACATCTTCAACGGCGATACCATCTTGCTGTTGATGGTGTATTGTCTTGGGGATTGCCATCCAGGCACCAAGGTGGGAACTTACTTTGAATTCTTTCATTTACATCAACTTTCAATAACAGGGAATATTAAATCCTTTCTTTGTTTTAAGTTTCTGCCATTATTTGCGAATCTGTAAACTGCCAAGTGTTTCTCTAATTGTAAGGATTATGTCTAGAGGATTAAAAATGATTGGATCATATGACTGCAATTACCAGAAAGCTTTACCAGAATGTTTTCTCATGATGAATAATCCTATTTTTTAACCATAGAATGGAATTCTCCAATAGAATTTCATTGGCTTAACCTCTTTTCTTCACTGTGTCCCTTTACACCTAACATTAGTATTTATATTTTCCTTTCTGTTTTGTTCACATTTCCTATCGCGCTAACAAGGAGAATTTGTTTGACAATCAGAACCTTTACATTTGATTCAAGGGTGATACCGTACAGAGAAATCAGAAGCCAGTCACTCTTAAGAGTAAAAGGGTTATATCAACCGCCTCCCGGTTAGCTCAATTGGTAGAGCGCGGGATTGTTGTGCGGGAGGTCGTGAGTTCAAATCCGGCCGGACCAACACTCAGGGTCTTTAAATAACTGAGAAGGAAGTGCTGCCTTTGTAATAATATTTGCAAAAGGTTAGACTTTCTAGTCTTCTCGGATAGGGACGATAAATGAAGGTCATATCTCACAAGCCCTTGTATGTGATAAAAAAAATTTGTGGGCCGTTAAAGAACCCACACACTGCTCAAAAAGAGTAGGGCACGTAGTGCCCGGTGTTGTGGTCTATCTTTGTGCAGTGTCTATCAAATTGATGGGGGGTACTGTGCCTTTGAATATTGTATAGAAAGGGTGCAATATAAATAAGGAATTCATTCATTCATTCGTCATTACTTTACCGTGACATTACTTGATGAAAATCTTTCTTTTGTATGGTCAACCCAAAGACTCTTTTTGATCCTGCAAGGAAAGTATCCAGTGTTAATAACATTTAAAAATGTCATTATGTTTTCAAAGCTGAAAATCAGGATGAGGAGGTGCAGTCATGGGCATTAAAAGCCTGTCAACGCTGTCTCATATTCCTTGGAGATATTGGTAAGAATTATTTTTAAGATGGCAATTCCCCCCTTGCAGCCTGGGTATACTTGCTCAGATTTTTTAGTAAAGACATGATTTTTTTTTTCAGCACGGTATCAATCAGACATTGAAGGAGAAGATGCTATTAAACTTGCTGAGAGGTTTTACTCTGAAGCAGCTCTTACTAACACTGACATAGGTGACAAAAATGAATCAATGATTTTTTTTATTCTTTTATAAGAGTTAATAGCTTAGATAAATAATCTCTGTAATGTTCTGGGCCCAGTTCAAAGGATAGGTAATGCTATCCAGCAGATACCCCAAGTAAATGTAAGTGTTGACAAAATGTGCTGCACTATCCACTGGATAGAGATTCATCCAATGGAGTGTTAATAATTTTGTTTTTTCTTTATTTCTTAGGCATGCCTCAAAACCAACTTGGAACCCTTGCTGGCACAAAAGCCTATGGTTGTGAGGGAGCCTATTTTTACCTAAGATGGTGAGATTTCACTTCATTACCTTTTCCACAGATTTTGATGTGTTGAGCATTTGTTGTTACAAACGAGCAAAATGCAAAGTTTAATTGCATTGTTTTTACAACAAAGAAAGTAAGATTCATATTCCCTACAATCAGCGACAAAAAAACCCCCTTATTACCCTAAACAATGTTGTATCCCCCCTAAACAATGTTGTATCGTAAATCCACGAACTTTTAGCCAACATTGAACGGGGAAGGGGGGCTGTTAATGATTTATAATGTGATAGAAACATGACTGTTATTCTTCATGTATAGTGGAACCTTGATTTAACAAAGTGCCAAGGGACTGGGGAAATTGGTTCGTTTTATTGAGGTTTTGTTATATATAGGTTCTGTGGTATACGTTTCACGGTAACTTTACCCAGGCTGAAACTGATGTATTTTTTGTTATGCTGAGGACTTTGTTATATAGAGGTTCGTTAAATCGAGGTTCCACTACAAATAGAACTCTTCCAACATGATGCGTCCACAAATTTTGAAGCTTTCTGTAGCTTGCTAAACTTTTTACAGTCATCATTCAACGTTTACAAATTTCTGATTATCTTACTACCTCATTAAAAAAAAATAAAGCATAGAATAATTTCTACTACTGTACATATTGTGTACTTAGTTACTGAGTGGGAGGAGCAAATGAGAAAATATTTGGCTTGAGGTCAGGATCTTTGGACCAAGGGTAATGAGGTCGGCGCCTCGTTACTGAGAGCCAAGTGTTTTTCCCATCCCGCTGACCAAACTCAGTCAATGAGTATTTTATCATTTGATCACTAAGTGTTGAAAATTTTAACCTAACTGGTATGCAATAGTTTGTTTGCTGGTGTATGGTCCTTGAAGGGCAGGGGTATCCTAATGGGAATTTCACCTGCCTGTTGCAGTCAATTAAGCCAAAATTGAACAAACAGAGCGATTCTATTCGCATGAAGCTGTTTGTTTAACACTTCATATTAATTAATTTTCATCCTTTTCACGGCTTATTTACACTTCATTTTTGCACTTTTTTATTAGTTATTAGCTCTATTGTTTATATGTAAATACTTAGCTTTTACCTTCATTCCATTGTTTCTGAAATCGTATATATGTGGACATTTGTTCATGAACTCTAACTTGAAAATGACAGTGGAGTGGTCAAAACGTTGTTCATATTTTTTATCGCTTGTTTTTATCACTAAAAACCTTTTCCCTTATTTTTTTAATTCAGAACAAGAAACTCCAAATTCCTAGCAAAATGCATTTTTTTTTCTCATTTCTGTTTCCTCAAGCAACAAAGTGAGGTAAGGGCAGCAGGGCTGGATGGCCTTTTCCAAACTGGCTCATGTCAACCCATCAGGCCCTGAACATGTTAGCTTTCACTATGGTTTTCTATGGGATTGCACAAGCTGGGCTGGATGGGTCATGTGATTTTAGATTTTAAGTCTACACAGCAAACTTATGTCAGATCCTTGGAATCTGTTGTTTTGCAGTTTGTTGTCCAAGGAGGTGTTTGATGGCGCTGAAGGAAACTTGCTGAGAATTTTTGAAAAGAACCGGTCCATTCTGCATAGGATTAAAGAGTTGCCTTTGGATGAGCCCAGACGCAAAGAAAGGTGAGCTGATGGGCTAACTGAATTTCAACGTATCTCAATATTTTTACTGGAATTGCATCAGTGAATAAAATCTTGCTTTCTGATTGGTTAACAAAGTGAGGTATTTACTGTGAAATTGCAAGTTGGAAATGAGGCTAAGTGATATTGTTTTGCATCTACATAAGCATAACAACCATAAGTAATGCTGTTTTCTTTTTTCTCATTTTTATTCAATTATGCAATTCAAGGAAATTTCATTACAACTCATGAATTCCGCCTTAAATTGCACTTGAAAACCGATATCGCACAAATTGCAAAGCAATGAGTGTGATATTGTTTTTCACTTGCAATTTAATGCAGAATTCACAAGTCATGTAATGAATTTTGCCATCAGATTAACAAGCAATCAGCTGTTGCTTAGTTTAGCATAAGGGATCTAGTGAGCACCCATGCCTAGTGACCTTTTAACTTCCAAGATCTGATTGCAAATTCTCCTTTCTGGCTGCTACACATTTCCTTGTAAGTTAGTGATGACAATTTGGTTTCAGATCAAGATAACAACTTCTACCCAATAAGTTAGAGTATTCTCATTACCTGTTTGCTGAATAATATATTGATATTATAGGGAGAAGTTACATTTAATCACTTCTGAGAGTGAAAGAGTTAAGCCTCCCCCCCTCCCATTCTGACTAGTAAGCCCTCCCTGTGCCTCCTTCCCTTAATAAAAAACGTTTAGATTCTAGTTGTAACATAATTCCTTATCACAAAATATCCTTGTATTTTAAAGTCTGTATCAGTGTCCCATTCAAATCTTGTAGACTTTTAATTAAAAAAAAATGCATACTGTTTACAGCATCCATAAAATCTGGGCAATACCAAAAGGGAAAAACAATGCTTTGCATTTTAGCCCTCATTGCTTAGTTAAGAAACTCTTCTCCCTGTAGTATGTCCCTTTCAGAAATATAAGTTTATACAAAGCCTACCAGGAGCTTAGACAGTTGCTTATGCTGTATAACCTTGCAAGTTATTAGGAATGAAATTTTTTTCCTTTCGCACCAGATTAAAGAGGTTTCTAGTCTACTTCCTGTACCTCCAAGATGTGTTGTACCAGCATGAGAAGTGAGTACATGCATCAAAGCACTCGTCATAAGAATATCCCAATTGTACTCAAGTCAGAACTGAACTTTTAAAATTATGTTTCAAATCAATTGAGTGCACAATAAATTTGACATGAGTCAGTTGAGAATGGTGTGATAGGGATCTTTGATTGTGAAATGGGTTTGTTACGGATGATTAAGTTGCCATGCGCTGAATGAAGCTGATGCATAATTTCTCTTTTTTTTTTGTGGGGGAATGGGGTGAAATTTGCTGTTAGTTTATTTATTGTGAAAATGAATAATAGCATACTTGCTGTTTGGATCCAAAGAGTTCATTGTTTTTATGCTGGTGAGGTTGAGGAGAGAATGGTGCTGCGGAGGACTGTTGGGGGTTTAAATAAGTCTTATTAGTAGTATAACTGAGAAACAATTTTTGGACTGAGTTGATGATGAGCATTTAGGTCATCTTTTGTATTGTCAGTCACTGTGAAAAATAACAGACCTTTCTGGACCACTCTGGCAAGGAAAATTACTCCCAAAACTCTAAATACACCTTGAAATTGGTTTTTTTATTCTCTGCAGTGTTCTTTTTACTTGTCCCATGGAAAGAATTTGTTTTGATGATCAGGAGCTTCTTAAATTGATGATAATTTCCTTCATTCTCTTGACCTTTACACTTGATATAAGGGTGATAATGGAAGGAGAAATGAGAACACATGCACCCTTGGGCGTCAAAGAGTTGTGTCATTTACTTCAAATGAGATATCTGTGAATTCTCTATTTAGTTCACCGGAGATAAGCAGTGAAGATATTGGCCACCTTTGCCAGTCAGTGTTACAAGACTTCAGTAGTGTCCTGTCTGTAGATCCGGCCTCCTCCAATCCAAGCCACAACTCATCACTAGAAAATGGTCTGATTGCTGCCCAGGAAAATGGCAGTCTGGAGGATGACGTCACTGAAGACATCGAGGACGTCATAAGCAGCTCGCTTATGGTGAAGTTGGTTGTCATGGCGATTGCAGCCGTGACCAGATTGCAGTCAAAGGGTGAGTGTTGACAACAAAAATAACCTCTCTAGCGTGGCATTTTTAATCAAGAAATCTGTTCTCATGCTGATGATGTGGCGTGTGCCTCGCGGGTTGCTTGAATGATTTGTTAGACAAGGAATTAAAGATGCAATTAGCCTGGAAACTACGTTGAAGAGGGACTGAGTAAGGTCTGTACGGGCTATTAAGTGACTTAAGTTTGGTCCTCTCCTGATCTGATAGACTCTCGCCTCTAGAATCATAAAGGAAAAATTTGAAGAAACCATTTCTTGTATTCCGAGAGCACGATGTGGTTGTGATGTAAAGTGTTTTAATTTTCGTAGGTTCTCAAGAGTCGTCGGTAGCAATAGCGTTCACTTTAGCCTTCTTATCTCTTCTTCTTCAACACTGCATTTCATCATTAGAGATTTACTTAGCAAAAGAACACTCTACCGCCGAATCCCAAGTAATGAACGGACCAGCAACTGCTGCGCTCTCGCACAACGGCTTGAACTCGGAGAAGTTGTCGAAACACGATAATTCCGTGGCAGGACTCACAGCGAAAAGTCATTTAAACCGCAACAAAGCAATCAAGAACGTCTTGAAACATCGGCGACGAAGGAGGAGACGAAGAAATATCGATTACAGTTTTGACAGCTACAGTGCCAGCGGAAGTGATTTGGAGGAGTCGGAAGACAATGAAGAAAACGAAGACAGCGATTTGAGTGAAGGCGGGGAAATGGACGGCGAGTTGGAGGATTTGATCAGCGATGAGGATGATAGTGAAGACGTGTATGTGGAAAGTGAATCAGACGAAGAAGGTAGTAACACCGGATCCCAGCCAAAGACAATATCCATGGCTGCTAATGGACGACACCTATTGAAGGAAACACAGCATAAACCAGTAGACAAGTCACCATGCCATCAAACTCCTTCAGAAAAGCTGGGATCTAGAGCTGGTTTACTGGGACAGAATGGGATTTCTTTGGGGAAAGTTTTTAGGCCGGATCTGTTTAGTGATGTTAGCGACGCAGAAACAGGTAACAGAATCAATCTCAAAATAGGGACCAGAGTTCTTATCGCTGTGTGCGTAGAGTAAGTTCTTAATGATTCATGCATGAAGGTACTCTGCCTTAAAGTCAACCAATTCAATGCAGAAAATTGCTAACATCGCTCGAAGTTTTGAAGCTCAATCATTAATAATAATAGTAATAATAATAATGATAAAGTATTTATATAGCGCTAGTATCCTCAAAGTTCAAAAGCGCTGAACAAGAGCGACACAATAGAAAAACTATAAAAATGCTTTTTCAAAAAGGAAAGTCTTAAGTTTTTTTTAAAAAAACGGGCACTGAGGAGCTGTTTATAATACAAGTTTGCTTTTATAAAAGCTTTTAATTGCTTGGAAACCCAGATTTCTTAGACAAAGCTTGCAAATTACTCGGGTTTATTTAATTATCATTATTCTTTATACGTATGTGCACGATCCTCGCAGTAGAGAGCGCTATTTATGCAATAGCGAAAATCAGACCTGAAAAAAAAATCAGACCTGTACGGGATTCGAACCACTGACCTCTGCGATACTAGTGCAGCGCTCTACTAATTGAGCTAACAAGCCAACTGGGAGCAGGCCGTTAAGTTGATTTGTAATAAACCCGTGATGATAAATCAGATACAATGAATATATGAAAGTTCATATATTTTGAACTGCGGTTATAGATACGTATGTGCACGATCCTCGCAGTAGAGAGCGCTATTTATGCAATAGCGAAAGTCAGATCTGAAAAAAATCAGGCCTGTACGGGATTCGTACCACTGACCTCTGCGATACTAGTGCAGCGCTCTACCAATTGAGCTAACAAGCCAACTGGGAACAGGCCGTTAAGTTGATTCGTAATAAACCCGTGATGATAAATCAGATACAATGAATATATGAAAGTTCATCTCTACAGAGTCATCAGTAGCCTCAAGAGCTGAAATACTTCGAGATTGTGTGGAATCCAATCTGCTGAAGGCCATAGCCAATCAAAAGCTGTTACCTGCCATTAAGGTGATGACCGACTGGCTGCGGCTCAACAGCGAACTGGTGATGACTTGTGTTGAGGTGTGTACCAGAAACATTTCATGTAAATCATTTTGCTGATGTTAGAAAGTGATCGCCATTATGTAGTGGTGAGGGCATTTGCAATGGCCTGGGTTTTATTCCCGAAGTATGTGTTTCTTGTTGTTTGAGTTGGTTTTCCTTATTTGTAAGAATTTTCTCTAGTTTTCCTTTCTCTACAAAAAAAGCGTTCGAAAATGTAACTCGATCTAAAAACACAGGGCGTCCTTTACGAAAAATGAAAATATCCTCTGACAAACTTACATACCGCAGGCTTCGAAAGACAGAAATTTTAAAATATCTTATTGAAAGCGTGCAAAATGGCTGGCTTAGAACGACAAAAAATTCAAGCGTAGAAGTTTGCCTTTGTCTTTGCCTTTGCCATTGCCTTTGAAATCATGGTTGAGCCCTTTTTTTTCGTTCCCTTCCCTAGAGCCTCAGCGCCCTTTGGTCAAGACTGGCTCTTCTACTGAACAAGTTTCCATCGCCAGACCAAATGATTGTTGCAGGTAGGCAATATTGATGGCATTAAATTTACCGATTTGGATTAATCCCCTTATAATATTGGACATTTTCAATCTGTCGGTTTAGTTATCAGGCTGATTTAGTTTTAGAAGTTATTTCATTCGTTTTGATTCTCCTATGTTCTCTCTTTTTTTGGAAGTTCCGTTACCAAGACAGCAAACATGGCAGAGTGTTCTTGACGAGCCGCTCGATAAGGATTGGATCCAAACACGTGGTCTACCAGAAGACATGTTTCTGTTAGGATTTACTCCACTGACCCCTATACACAGTAGGCTCGACAGGAAGTGGAGCAGGCTTACGAGGGACTGTTACTATCTTGAGGTAGTATATTTGACCTTGCCACGTAAAAGTTGATATTTCTCCATGATTCATTTCTATTTTACTGTTATCAATCCCTTGTTTCGCGAACGGTTTTTGAAGAAGAATTTCTGTTTCTTTTTGATAAGTGGTTTAACGACCTAATTACATTCGATTTAATGTTGTTTAAAGGTTTCTTATTTTTTATTCATTTGCATTTGTTTTTTCTTGTCGTTTTTCAGGCTGCAGTTCGAGTTCAGTGTTTGAGAAGCTTTGGAATGAAGATGGCATCTACTCAGGTACCCTCCCTTTGATTTCTAGTTTTCTTGCAGTTTCTTTCGCCAGGGTACAGTTATGTTTCTAGTGTTCAGTCACTTTTTGGAAATGACTTACTATTTGGAGCGCTTTTCGATTGATTTTCGCCAAACCAAAGCCAAACTAATCACAGTGGCTAATCAGAACAAATGAAAATATCGCGAAGGGCCAATGAAAAACAGCCAAACTGTCAGAGGCGCAAGAGAATGTTAGAGAGAAAGGCATCTGATTGGTTGAGAGAGTGGCACGAATTTTCTCAACCAATCACAGAATAAAAGGAAGTAGGACCAATGAAATCCCGGAGAAAGGTTTGCATTTGATTGGTTAGGAGAGTGGCACGAATTTTCTCAACCAATCACAGAGTGAATGGGGGTAGGACCAATGAAATCTTGGATTACTGAGAAGGCTCAGTTAGAAATTGCTCCATCATCTTTACTTTCAACAGGAGCTTAGTTCGTTTGATTGGGACCAGAATACCAAGCAGTTTCTTGGACCTCAGCAGATGGCGGAACGAGAACAAGTGATGGCTGTTGATAAACGACCAGCGCCACTGCCTGTGGTGAGACATTAATTATTTCATTGAATTATACATTTAAATTTTTTTGTCAAAAAGGAAAAGAATAAAACTCTGGACACTGCATTCCAGTTTCCTTTTTCTTTAAAGGGCTGCTGGGAAGGGGGTGATCGATTTCGATCAGCAGAAGACACAACATGACCGTTTTTGTTTTTTTATTTGTAATTGTTAGGGAGATCATGATAGACGAGCCAGAGTGATGAAGGTGATGGCGCAACAGCTATTACAGGTAATTCCGTCATTTGATAATATACTTAACAATTATTCCACGAGCGCGCGTTGGATATGAGATGATAGATAGCCAACGAGGCGCGTAGCGCCGAGTTGGCTATAATCATCTCATATCCAACAAGCGCGAGTGGAATAATTGTTTTATTAAAAACGTTAAATTAAATTATTAAATTTTATTAAATTTTTAGCTCCCTTTTAATTTTAAGCTGCCACGTACGCTTGCCATATTTGTAGATTATGGTATATTGGCTGATATACCATAATGGCTAAGCCAATAAAAAGTCTTGAATTGCATTATCCAATGATCTAGTTTTTAATAAAATCAGTTACACCCCGAGTGGTCCTCTTTTTTGCGATTTAAGTTATCCATTTATGACGCTGGAGCGTTGATCGGCTGCTCATATTTTTAAGGGAAAAAATATTTGAGGAAATCAATAGAGAGAGAAAGAGAGAGAACTCCCATTACTGAGGACAGGGACGGAGTGTTTAAAAATACTGTCCCACCACTGGCCCCCCTTCAGCCGGAAGTACTGAGATTTGCCCCACTTCACGCCAGCTAGTTTGGTGGCTTGATAATCGGGTCTGACGCTGTAGTGATTCAAGCACAAATAATTTCTACGATAATCTGATAATGGTCACTCTTTTCTAAAACGTTTTGGAGTTCAGGGGTTAACCTCTCAACTTAATTGTAGTCTGAAGTGGCTGAATTGGAGAGCACCCTTAACACGGCTCCTCAGGACGGACCGGTTTATGTTATTCCTGATACCATGGCACTGTGTACTCAGTTACATCTGGTGCGAAGATTAATCGCCTCGGAGAAACTTGTGGTCATCATTCCTATCCAAGGTACAACCACTTTTACTGGCTTGCAGGCACCTTTCTTAAAGTCTTTTTAGTCGGTATCTTTCAATTGCAGAACTACTTACTCTGGATTTTTGTAATGCAGATATCTTGGATATCTTGAACGAATAAGAGTGTCGTTTTCGTGCTTTCCCATTGTTAGCGCGTACTGCGCAACTTCCCGCGCTTAAGAACCAGTTGCATGGGCCTGGCGCTAGGTTCCTTATTTTTCTGCGCTTGACACTGGTGGCACAATTTCCCGCGCTTCAACACCAGTTGCACGGCGCCAGGTTCCTTATATTCCCGCGCTTGACATTGGCTGCTTCCTTTTCCTTGCTTTGCCATGTTAACAAGTTAACCCATTCTTGGCTTCGCTGATCGATTTGGGCACACGAAGAATTTCGTCTATTTTAAGTGAAACTCCGTTATTAGAAGACCTTTTTTGTACGCTCTTGGTTCGGGTTCTCCATTCTCTTGGTATGTGATTTCTTTTAGTGATTTCTGCGCTTGATGATCTGAAAAAGTACGACAGCGGTGCGAGAGAGGCCACTAAGTTTTTGGAGCAGGAGTTTAAAAAAGGAAACAGGTACTGAAAACGATTGATTACTTGTGTCACATCAATGTGCTTAAATTCTTCGTTCTCTATTGTGTGGCTAAACGTCTGTAATGCTTTTGTTCCTTAGATGGATTAGAGCTCAAAAAGAGAATGAAACTTTAGATGGACAACGGAGGCGTGGACGTTATGAGGACGTGGCAGTGTGGTAAGTATATCTTTCCCTGGCTGTAGGCTGTTTATCTCATCTTGCCTGAGAGAATCGGAAAAACAGTTTCGCTTAGGTAGTTGCTCTTCCGCTATAGTCGTTCCATTATCGATGACCGAGGGTTTCGGGAATATTAACTGTTCGCTATGTTAGATTGCATAACTCTGATCTACGTCTTTGTTATTGAGTCGTTTTCTGTTCCGTTTTCAATTAACTTCAAGGAAATTTTGGCGAGTTTGGAAAGAAGAAACACAAATGGAGAAAAATTGTATGGTTGTCTGGTAACTAACTTGAAAAATTTAAGACGAATCTTTAAAGATAGCAAGTATCGAATGGAAACTGGAGGTAGAAGAAAGGAATTTCTGATTTTATGAAGCTATAAATCGATCTGTACAGAACGGTGCCTGCCCTTAAATCCCGAAGCTTTCCGTGACAATACGGTCGACTTAGTAAGACATTGTATTTTGCAGGCGTTTCAATCAAATTGTCAGCTGTTGTCGCTACTTCCTGCGTCAAACTGGCAAAGGCCTTGTGACTTTACTAACCGGAAGTACCTCGTATGAGGCTCCAAAGCGAGGCCAAAGAAAGGGTGTAACCTCTAGTGGTACCCAGGCTACCCCAGAGGCAATGGAATTTGCGCGAAGCTGCGGAGTCAACGTGGAATCACTGCGCGCGTTCTGTGCCCGGTTCTCCAAGCAGTATAAGGCAGTTACGTGAGGTGACGTGTAAATCCAGGTGTTCTGGAAGGGCTGAAGATATGATGGGTTGTGTACCTAACCCTACCGACCTGAAATGAGGGCTGAAAAACAACAAATGACCGAGCAATAGCAACCTAACCGGGTGCAGTCTAGATAGAACAACCACCACAGGGCTACCAGCTTGTTCCCTATTGCTTAAGGAGGTGTTTAAGAGTAACCTTTCAAGTATGGCACTCCATTCCAAGATAACGTTCTAAAAGTTGTAGACGAATTTTATTTCAGCCTTTATAAAGGTGTGTGCGGCTTTCATCAGCCATTACTGCGCGCAATTTCTGTGTTTGAAGCAAAATGTTCGTTTGAGTCGGCCATCTAGTGGCCATACCTGTCATGTGAGACCAATTCTCTCTTCCCGCCTTCTCGACTTTAATTTGTGTCTGAAGTAACAACTGTGGGAGGGTGGGGTAATGAGTAATTCGTATTGAACACTAAGTTGTTGCATTTGGATTTAAGTCGGCTTTACCTTCGTTGAGTATCTCGGATTTTGCCAGAGAATTGTCAGTCATCAAGGTAAAAGTTAGATAGTCGATGATTTATTTTGTCGGTTCTTAGCAATCTTCATTTATCAAGTGTTGTCTAAAATGTATCGCGTCATGATGGAAGCGAACGCGCTCGTCGCTGTCGAAGTCACGCTTTGTTGTTGCTAAATCAGCGTAGTAGTGTAGTATGCATGGGTAAAAGTAGTTCAATTTACATTTCATGGACACCTTGGGCAATTAGAAAGGTACTTTTTTTTGTTTATATGTAAAGGTGATGCCATACTGATCAATTTGAAATGCCGATTGTTATCTTATGGAACTCAGCACGGTTAGTTTGCTAGGAAAGAAACGGGTTGAAAACCTTGTGTGTCGAGAAGTTTTCTTCCGCACACGATTTGATCATGCGGCGTGATTCGGCATTGTTTGATTGATTTATTTCACACTCTTGAAAATATCAGTAGATAAGGTAAGACCAAGTAGTAAGGAGGCCAAAAAAACTGTTAGATCTTCGCGGTGGTGAATGTTTTCCGTAAATATTGATTTGACGAGTGTACAGGTGTCAGAAATCAACGTTGCATTGATGCATTGTAGAGAAAACTACTGAATCAATAAAAGCTTTTTCTGGGACAATCGCTCTCTTGATCTCATGATTAAAACTGAGAACAAACGCGGCGTAAATTTACTTTATATGCACCGAATGAGAGGAACGCTTCAGTTGAAAGATGATTGTGATAACGAATGTGTGTGGTTCTGCAATCTTGGGCGAAATAAAATGAAACAATTAACACATCCCACCCCTCTTCCTATCACCAAAGTTGATGATGAGGGCGCGAAGACAAAAACCAGTCATTTTGTCTTCATCGGGGAGAAAGGTTAGTCGCAGTTTTCCTTTGATTTTACAATTCATGGTTACAAATTACCTTCCAGAAGCCTACCTCCCAAATAGGGACGATAGCGCCTGAGGATACATCTTATCTTTCTAACTTTATCCTTCATTGAGTCCTGGCACCTCATTGGTTGGAGGTTACCTGCATGCGAATCTGATTTGATTTATAATTGTCTGAAGCCCCTTTTCCACGATTAAGAAAATGCATGTCCCATAACGACGTTTATTTGAAGAAATCAAACTAAATCCAAGCTCCCGCACGAAACTAGTGCCAATTGTAGGTAAAAATTTGCGTGACACAGAAATCGGTTTAACTTTATTAGGTTGCGCGGCGGAATCGTTTTAAGCCAATCGCGAGCTTTGTAATATACCGACATGCACGCGACCCAACTGATTATCGTCACTTGCTAAATCGCTTTATGAAAGTTGCGATAGCGGATTATTTCAAAGCAACTGGAGCCAATTCAAGAAGCCGATTAATACTAATCACGTACTGGATGAGAAATTTTTCTGATTGTTAAAAAAAATGTTTAAAAAAAATAATGTCATGAAAAGGTCGATCGTCATCGACACGAATAGTCACTGATAGGTCCAGACCACGTGAGATGAATCACGCCACTTAAGCGTCACCCGGGGCTAAATGCTTTAGACATGGATTAGCGGCTTGATGATCAGACATTTTGTCTCCTCCAGTTTTACTCTCAACCAAGATCAAACATTAGCCTTTGTGTGTGCTCTTTTTACAGAAGAACTTCTTAAATTCAATGCAAACCGCCTTTTGGGGCGACCCCCTATCTCTCCTTCCCCAGGGGTATGGAGGAGGGGCTTTCTACACGCTTTGGCACGAACGCGTCAGACTGGCGTGCGGTTGATTGTCTTTCATTTGTCGATGTATTGTCCCTCCCCGGGGGTGGAGGTCGGGGGGAATGGTTAAGCAACGTGACGCACTCGAACGACTGGCCCTCGCGCGAACGCGTCAGACTTCCGTGCGGTTTATCGTCTTTCATTTGCCTATTTATTGTCCCTTTCCTTACCGACAATATTTATATCATTAACGGCCTCGTAAGTAAGGCTATGTTTTGGAGTCCTGGATCTTCTGAAAAAAAAGTTTATTAATCTATTTTTAAAATCGTGGCGGGATGCCTGCCAGAGCACAATATTAGCTCCTTAATCCTATCAACAACCATAATAAAGAGCAAAGCGCTCAATAACCATCAACTGTTTTCTTTAAAGAATTCTTTTCGTGCCCAGTCAGTTTAGTCTAAGCAGCTTTGTTGTATAAATCTAAGGTAGAGCTATCATTATCAATAAATTTTTAACTGGTTAAGGTGACATTGAAGTGATTTAGACGCTATCTCATGCATGATTAGGCTGCGTTTCAGACAAAAGATAAACAGCTTTCTGAAACATACCACTTGCTAAATTGAAGCTGTGTCAACGTTTTTGGTACCGGCTTTGAAAGTAGCAGTAGTAGCAAAAAAAGAAACGCTTTTGTCTTGCACGAGTGCACCACGCTTTTGCTCCAAGACCACTTGCCACCCGTCCAAATTTTTTCTTTCAAAAACAATAGCAGTTGATAGCCGTGCAAGTGACTGGTGAAATCCTAATGCTTAAGTAGGTTACCATGAGTTATCCCTGAGGCGCTTGGAATTTTCCGTTACCTGACCGTTTAAACAGTTTAAAAGGCCTCTTTGTTTAAACGATTGACCAATGATATTCACTAGGACTAATCAAAATCTTCAGCTAAAAAAGCTAAAAAAGTGAGTAGTGAATCCCCAGATTTCAAATTCTTTGAGAAAGCTCATGAACTTTGTTTTTAACAATGTTTCTCTTAGGTGACTAAAAATTCTAGTCTACCCGTCTTCCGAAAAAATGTCATATGGTTAGGCTGGGACTGTATTTTAAGAAAAGTAGTCATTTCACGTCCAAGAAATGTTTCAATCTGTTAACGAAAGACGAAGGAAAGAGTGTTATGAAGCCGGTAATAGAAATCTCTTAATTCACCAAAGGGCAAATACTTTCACGAAGCAAACTTTATTGGATATAAACCCTCTGTCGTGTAATCATATTTCGATTAGACTCGCTTTACTTCCGTTTCAATATCGATTCACGCAGGAAAAATCGCCAGAAAAATATCATTTAGTGAACCATTTAATACACGTTTATGAAGCATCTTAGTCAACTCCACCCTTTGGCTAAAATAGTGCGCGTTTCTTTTTAAGAACTCCTGATAACAGAAGATCTTACAAATCAACAGATGTTCAAATTGACTTACGCTTTCAAGACATTAGCCAAGCACTTAATTTTTTAACATCCACTTATTTCACTCTAACTCTATTAACACGAGGATAGCGGAAAAAACTCTCTATTTCCTAATTAAATAATTAACGACAAATAACACGCAAAGGAATTCCTGAACCACGTGGTAAGAAGTGGCTGGCTTTCACCCGAGTGCTGAAACCAATGGACGTGGGTGTAACCGCGGTATTTCAATCCCTATTTTTAAACAGGATGCGGTCACACAGTTCCGCACCGAAAAGCCCGTATATCTCTCGTGATGAACTGTCTTGTTTTCAGTTTGCCTGCACAACAAATAGGCCTCGTCCGTTTGTGTAGTTATCTAAGACCTTAAATATAGCTATAACAGAGTGACAACAAAACCATTGTGAACTTCCTGTGAGGCCGTTAGAACGATGTACATTATCTGCCTGACGCAAGAAAATACGTGCCTCATTCCGGCTTAGTTTGTCATCATCAATTAATCGCAATGTTGTTAGTTGCTTGCTTTTCTTCCACATTGCCATTTTTATCTATCTATGCCCGTTATTTATAGCAATTTTTTTGGATATTGCGAATCTGTGCATAGATAGCCGACTTTATAACGGTCCCTACCCGCTCGAAATTTGTATTTCCTTTTCAAAAACCATCACGATTCTGTGAAGATTTTGCGGTAAATCCAATATAGAGACGCAAAACTGTAAACAAATATGGAAATGACTCAACAAGGCTACACACCCTTAATTAACCCTCGCTGATAAAATATGGCCCCAAAATAAGTTTAACCTTTGGAAAATATCCTCGCACGCAATGCGCCGGATATCTCACAAGCCTGTAAATTCCGATTTCCTTTCCGCGAGTTTGTCTTTCGATACCTGTCGATGTTTTTGTGCTGCCCCTCCTTGGCCTTGGCCTACAGAAACTATAGAACCTTCACCGGAGAGGAATTTGAAGTTAAAATAATTTGTGGAAGGCCAGAGAAAGGGCACTGATTAACCACTGACAATTCAGCAGTGTTTTTCTGTCACAGTTAACTAACTCTTCTAATCTTTCACACACTTGCTTAATCTCGATGTTTACAAACGTGTAATATTTATTTTCTTTATTCCAGTCTGGCTTCCAATTAACGGGATGCGGTCTGAAACAGCCGCATACTGGGGCTGGCGTATTTATCAACTGACTGAGTCTGTTTTCTTTAAGAAAAACCGCAAGCTAACTCTTTCTTGTTTTGTCCGTCTCCTGGTTACCGCCCGAGAAGAAAATTGGCTCATATTTTGAAGAGCACTTTTTGATTATGTACTTAATCACTCTGCTAACTTACCAACTGGCATGAAATCAATTTGTAAAATAGCTCACGCAATGTGTTAGAGACACTGTCAACGCTAAAATTTTAACACCTCCACCGCCAATTAAAAATTGTAACCTCAGCGTCGGTAAGGCAGGTCATACTGCAACCACCCGCCTTCCGCTTGAAAAATCGGCTACCATTGCCCTGTGGCTTATTGGGAGGTCAAGTATTTCCTACCACGAATGTGGCGAGACATTTATCTAGCGCACATTATTTAAGTTGGCTTGCTGATATCCTTGCGGTTGCATGATAATGATGTTTGTGTATAACAAGCCGCTCTCTCCGACTACTAGTTCTTTCGACGATCACGCACGATCAGTTGGGGTATTTCCATTCCCTTTAGCTGAATCATCCGCTCTCTTTCGTTTTAAAATTCATTCCTGGTTCGCACAAGACGTGTTTGATAAAGCTACTAAACCGAAGAAATAAATCATTCACCGCAATCTGCTGTCCGAATGGTAACAATTCCTTCGCCCTGCATACCTGTTAACTTAAGTAACATCGCATTCATTTGCCACTTTTCACAGAGATAATACGAGTCAAGAGGTTACTTCTAATGCCATTGATAAGCAGCTGAATGCTTCATCATCTTGTAATCGATAAAGTGCATGAGTGGATTTACCAGGGTCCCCTCCCACGAGCTTTCTCAATTCAGGAATTCAGACTTAAGTAATTATCAGTATGTTTCTAAGGCTTGCCAATTAACCTCTAGGCGTAGAGTGGTCAGAGGCGCTCAAGATGGCATATCACAGACTTCGGCCACCAACAACGAATTCCATACGGGACTGGATGATCCCTTCAGCATCCTGATTCAGTTGTCGTGTCGTGTATAATTTGCTTTTTAGTGTAAATCCCCAACTTACAATTCAACGAACTGTAAGAAATTGTATTGAGAAAATCAAGACCTGAACGCTTTGCTTTGGTGGAATCAAGGGAAACTAGGAATTCCTTTTTGTTTGTCATGATAAAAAGAAAACAAATCATTTGACATATTAAAAAAGAAAATGGTTTGAGTGTAGTTTCGTTATTTTTTCCCTCAGGGTGTTTTGAGTTACGCATGCGGATTGATATTCTTATCAGAAGTCGAAATCGAAATCACATCTCCGGAACTGTGTTTCACCCCACACAGCCTTTTTAATTTTTTTTTTTTTTCTGAGTTGAAAGCATCACTTTCTAATCTAGAATTTGCACAGAGAGTTTCACTTATCAATTTGGAATGAAAAACACTTTTAGGCCAGTCTGGGTCGCATGTGCAACTATATGCACGTCTCTGACTAACTCACAGACTTACTGTGTTAGCCATCAACGCCAGTTGAGACTCGCGCCTTTCAACCAGTACAATCTCTTAAATGACAAAGTGAACTCCGAGGTTGAAATATCTGCCATGAGTGATATTGGTAGTGCCCACCATGACGCAAACCCCAGACTTCAATATTAATCACGAGGGGTATTCACACGAAAAAACAAAATAAAATAAAGAGAGGCCAAGTTTATATCATTAAGTGTTTCAGTACATGACAGAACGTGAAGGAATCTGCTCCACCGCAAGCTTTTGGCTCAGGAATGTTTGTGAAATTTTAAATTCCTTCCTTGCAGGCCACTTCAGGTGTTCTGTCCGTAAATTCAAGGAGTTAAAAAAGCGGGGCCGTAAAGATTTGAGATCCTTTACTAATTGACAAGTAAACTTCTCTCTTGATAAAGGACAAATTCATGTTATACAAGTTTGTTTAATTACAGAAAATTGAGGACCAATCTAGAACTTAATAACGCGCTTGGAAAGCACGACTAAAACTCCCATGAAACTCAATTTGTCAGTATAACAGCGACTATCGTGATAAGGAGACATAATATTGAGTCGAGAAAGTTACGATCCTTTTTTGCACTTATCTCGAGGCGCTCTGATGATAAATCAAAATGGCAACTTAACTTTTCAAAGTACTCTTAATTCTAAATCGAGTACATTTGTAATATCACTGATGAGAACAATTCATAAATGGTATTGTAACAGTTCTAGTTTCCCCCGTACTTTCGTTATGTCAAACGAAAACTGTGTGATATTGGTAAAATATATGTTTTTACTTTCTTTTGCTTATTTTGAGCATCGTATGATTATGGCAATTATTATTATTTTTTTTTTCGATACCAGCGATCATCAATTTCCAAACATGGTAAAGTGTATTCACGGAGAGATAAAACCACACGGGGCAGATTGTCAGAACAACGAATTGAAAAGCTCTGATAAAAAGTCGATGTACCACGGCAGTTAATTCATGAAAGATATTGTGAGATGTATAATATCTCCCTGACGAACTTTGCCCCAGATGGTTCGTTATTGGGCGTGGCAAACCAGCTGAAATTTTTAATCTGCCCGGTTTAATTCTCATATTCAATAATAGTCCAAAAATTTTATAAGACCAAGGAATACATTTGCGCTCAGCTTTCAAATTAAAAATATTTTCTTTCGAGCATTTTTTTCTTTTACACATTGAATTTATTTCTTCTGTTTGCCATTAATTCTTTGTTATTCTCAAACATTGTGGCCATTGTAGAATTTATTACGAGTTGTAACTTTTATCGCTGGAATTCTAAATTTAACCTCATTCCCACAAAGAGCAGCTGAAATTATCCTGGATTAAAAACGAAAACCAAACATCAAGATGAAAATCGCTTTATGCATAGTCAGCCGAGCCGTAAAACCCACGGCTCACCCAAAATAGATGCAAATCTTGTTACTTTGAGATAAGAAAAATGACGAAGTGCCATTGCAATTCTCTTTGCAGAGAATTCATGAACAGAAAATTTCAACCGCAAATGAGCTTTGCGCACCGCAAACTGAACATTTTCAGGCAAGAATGTTACTTGATTTATTTTATAAATTGAATTCTGCTGACCTTGCTGATCTTTTTTTCTCGTTTTTAGTAAATATTGAAATGTGTGCTGTATAAGTGATTTTACCGTCGTTGTGCTGTGAAGCCTTTAAATTTTCATGTTGGTGATCTTGTCGTAACCACCAAACCTGCGCGTTATTTTGTATTGGTTTGCGTGCAAACCGAGTTTTTAACTTGCGCTCTAAACCGCAACATTATGTTCGTATTATCCGGTTCTTTCATAATTCGTTAATCTTTACTCTATAATTACAAGACGGCTATGTTTGTACCACGAAAAGAACCGCAAAAACTCATAAAAAAGGCTTTGGTTCTTGATTTTAACCGATAAGATTACAATATTTAAAACTCATTTAGCTGTGGCTTGGCGCTTAAGATATTTACATTAAAAACTCTTTGCAAAGTGATTTTCTCTTAATGCCGCTTCTTTTCCTTTAATTTAAACTCGTTTTCTGTCAAAGAGATTTGTTTTTCTCGGTAAATACGGATAGGCTTATGTACAGTTTTGAATATTCATCAACCCGATTTAAGATTCATTTAATTACGCATCAAAGCAAACATGATATTATAGAACGTAGCAGCGAAAACAAATTGTCTGAAAGTTTGCTTTTAAAGTAGGCTTGTAATTTCCTTATAGAACAAAATATTTTGGGTTTTGTTGTGCCAGAACCTTATAGTCTTTATTTGCAAATGCAAATGCACAAATTATGTTAAGAGATACAAAACGTTGCCAGAGGTATGCTGACAAAGTCTGTGGTCGTTTTCTCCGGTAGAAGATCATTCGCGCAGAAGTGAATGAACAAAGAAAACATAAAATGAAAGAGAGTTATTCCGTTTTCTTGGCCCATCTTACAAAGATCTTCTTGAGGATCTTTAATGTTCCTGTGTCCTAATCAAATAACTAACAACGAGAAAATTCATGCCATTAAGAAAGTGTAAAAAGCTTTTGTCTTCGGTATCGAGAAATTTGAATTTCAGATCCACTTTAAGCAATTTGTACAAAATATTATTACTAACATACGGTAAAAATCTATTGTCGAAATATGAAACATTGGCAATTTTTGTCTTACTTAGAAATAAGCTTATATCAAACAAAAGCTAAACAGTAATATTTTATTCTAATTTATTATTTTTAATTTAGCCGTTTCCTAGCTTTCTAGGTAACTCTCGATCAACATTGAAGAATTGTTTACTTTTGTCATTTACACAGGATCTTCCACATTATATGGTGAACACTTTTTGTTGATTTTAGTTTTAAAGAAAACTTAAATTGTTATTTATTTTGCAGACATTGACCTCGTGTTTTGATTCTTACAAGGGCAATTGAAAAGTTTGACTGTTTTGCAAGTATAAATAAAAAGGAAGCCGAAGTAATCTAGCCCTCGCAAATCAGTAGATCCCCAAGCTAATAGTTCCTTTGCAAATTTCCTTCCCCTTTCAAGGGATCCATTTTCAGCGCTCCTTAAAAGCCGATTAATTCATCTAGATTACACCGAAAGCAGAAAGGGTTTGAGTGGTTTTAAGAAGATTCAGAAGATTTCGTATGCGCGCAGTTCCGCCTTGGAAGTTCTGCTTAGAGATAACGGGCGACCCCAAAACCAATATTGGATGAATCATGCATGAATTGGGTCGGCCTTTGACAGCGTTAGAAATTTGTCGTGTGATTAAAACATTTCCTTTCGCAAAATGCAAATTGGCGTGAAAAAAGCGCAAAAATTGATAGTCCTTGAATTTAGGAGAGTCGTCAATTTGCATGTAGGGTCCAATATGTTGAGCCACTAACAAAACTTTATTTCTGCAATTTCTTTGTTCACTTGTGATATGTAAAGCACTAGTAAATAAATAAACTTTCAGAAGGCGTGTGTTTGTTCGCCGTCAATCGATTACTTTTAGTGTTTATGGTAGCTAAGCAGTTTCATAGTTCATTGAGGAACAAAACAAAGCGACGCCTTTGAGGCGCAAAAGTAATAATTTTCGTTTTCCTCACAACAACATTTTGACAAAGAAATCTGTCCTGGGCACCGGTGTTATTTTTGGCAATAGATAATTTCACCGAGGTGAACACGGTCATAAAGCAATACTGGTCTCTTTTGAGGTTGCGCGGTTTGAATGATATTGGCGAGCGATGGTTTTGACAGATCTATTTTCAATCCTTGATTGCTTTCAGCACGAAAAACAGCTTTGTACTCAAAGTGCTTGTCTGTCCTTGGTCGCCCTTAGCCCGAGTCTCTGACTAGTAGAGGAACTTGAAAAAGTGGGAGAGGATTTTATTATCGCGACCATCAATAAGAAAATATTTTCAAGCAGCTGTATTTTCAAAACAGTTCCATTTTATCAGGCATGAATTATTGATGCAGCTTTAAAGTAAATAAGTTCTGGCTGACTGCCTTCATTCAGCGCTGATAGATTTGCGGTTTTGTGGGACTCACTCAGAACACAACGCAAACAAAACAACTTCTGTCTGCGTTATTAAGCACGTCCGCTGCTTTCAAATGATAGAGTTCCGCTCGGTCAACCACATATTGTCATCGACCAATGTAGTGCGCGCGTTGTCATCAAGTTGTCTTCTTTCAATATTTGGTGAGCAGCTTTGACCAAATATTCATTTAAAATTATGAGCCGTGTTTTGTTTTGTTGTGGGTTCAAGTTGGCAAGGGGCACAGATCTTATAGTCCAGGCTTCATCGCATCGCCAAAGGATATTTTGTTTTTGTTTTTTTACAGAAGACCAAATTTCGTCCACAGCATGATCTTTTAAAGTTGTCTCGGCACTGGCGGATGCGTTTATAAGGAAGTTTTTTTCCAGCGCTTTTGTTATAATTTCAGTGCGCTCGTGGAGATTTCTTTCTATTGCATTTAAGTCGTTAAAAACCAGCCGCAGCCGCGAACATCTGCACGGGGATGAAAATGTCGTGCTAAGTTGATAAACGGTTTTCTCTGTCATTTAGCCAGCACCTTTAAATAAAAGGAAAAAATTAAATGTTTAAGATGCAACAAACATGCCTTCGACACGAATTGTCTCGCATATAAAGTGAAAATACTTTTCGTGCCGCGAGAAAATTAAATCGCAAAAATTAGTGCGAGATGCGCATTGGGGATACAGTGTCACCTTACACTCTCTGAGGTGAGCGGATGATGTGAGTGTTGATAACACATATAAAACCCGCTCCGTAGGTCAGAACTTAGTGCGTGCGAGCGAAACTCAATATTCTTTAGAAATCGAATGCATTATCAATTTCAAGCAGGCTCCGAGTGTCTGCGTAAACAATTCACGCTGAATAATCCACGACTCTATTCTACATTATAGTTTTAGACGGGGAGAGCCACTCTGATTAATAGAGGGGCAAATCAAACCAGTGTAAATGCTCTTTGTGGCTTTTCACTATGTCCAAACAACCAAAGCGGCTGGACTAAAAGTGTCGAACAACTCGAGTTCTCGTATTTTGACTTTCGTGTCGTCCTGAATCCTTTGAACAATGAATCATGTTTGCTTCCTGACGACTAAAATCTTAAGCTGGTTTCAATTGCTTCAGGTTATAGAGTCCTTACACGTGTCATTTATGATAAACATCAGATTCTGTAGTTAAATTGGTCAATTGTTATCGGTTCGGTTTGTCCATATCACCCAAAACGTAAGCTCTCAAGTTGGCCCCGCATTATTTCAACCAATCGAGGATCGCGACAACTTGACCCTGTGTTGTTGTCGCTCATAAATAGCCCCACGTGATTCTTGTGTTTTTCATTACAATTCTCAAGTCATTAGTGCGATTAGACTCTGTAATTTACGTAATTACACCGTCACTAATTAGCAACACTCATCTCGCGATTATTGTGTTAATTAAGCTTTTATCTTTAGAACTCAATGTGTCTTTGCGGCGTCAAGCCGGCGCCCGAGTGCTATATATTTGCGAATGCCCGCCGGGAGTAATTCAGTCAGTTGGGAGATTAGAGATCCGCTTTCTCCCACATTCAATTTGTTGATAGCAAAATCAAATATTTTGTGAAGGGCTCGGCCAGTACACACGTATTGAAATTACCAATTGTCAGAATAATTTTCTGTGTAGTGGGAAGACCAACGCGCTGAAGCGCTCGGTAAATATTGGATCGGGGAGCATTTTTTCAATCGAAGACAGGGCGTTTTCAGACGTCTATCGGCGAAAACTCCAGAAACGAGCGATTTATTCACGCATCACGGCGCAGCCAAAAGACTGTGAAACGTGATCTAAAACGCTATCTATTTTGGCCACCAAGATGCAAGACCCTGTGCAATTTGTGAAAGGAAGTCGCGAGTGATTGGTCAATGCGGTAAAATTGCTGATTTCCATTGTTTGGTTTGGCGATATTGGAAACCAATTTACAAAGCGTTCATTTGAAGAACTCGCTGTGGGCGGACCACTTCTTTTGTCAACACTATACCACGTTACTTTGACTGACATCTCAAGCAGCTCGTTAAAGTCTGAATGACACCCTTGATCTCATTAAGGCGGCAAGAATGCAGGTGTTTCGGGTGTTTTTTCACACACTCTTAACGTTGATTGGGCCTTGTTTACCCCACGAGATGACACAAAACCACGTGGGATATTTCTGTTCCTGAGTCATGTTTGATTGGTTTTGACTAGATTGGCAATAAATATAGATTAAACACTTTCCATATATGGTGTTCCCCCTGGGGTGTTATGGTGTTACATGTTGGTGGACCGCGTGCCGCGTTTTCCGTGTCATTTTGCTGTGTCGATTTCAACGCTGATATTTGTTCAAGTTTCGTCGCTGAGTTGTGGACTCAAAGCGTGGTGAAGTTTTCGTCAGAAGCGACCAAAAACGATTTCGTTCCGACTTGCTGTGTGACTTAATTCAAAGTGTCACCTCGATAGAAGCGATTTGCACCCGAGCCCACTACTCGTTGGTAGCGACCCGAGCGTGAACAAACGGTTCGCGAAATGCTTGAGTACTTCAATATGCTGTGTTGAGACAACTTATTGTGAGTGTGTGGAAAATTTGGACTTCGCTTAACTCGCGCCTTTCTGGCTATCACTGAACAAGGCCATCAAGGATTGTCGACCAACATGTATCAAAGTCGACATACGGTAAGTGAAAATTCGTGTTGAAATGGTGGTTATTGTAAAACAGGCTCTCGTAATGTGACACCCCGGCTCTTTCACGAGTCGAGCTCAAAAATCGTTTATTTCCTCCCTCTCCCAGACGCCGCATCAACCTTCTGGCCAACCATTCAAGTTTACTGTGGCCGATTCATGCGATCGTATCAAAGAAGAATTTAACTTTCTTCAAGCGCAGTACCACAGGTAAGTTTTCAAGTCTGTTGATTATCATTCCCTGCATGAATTTGACCGACCCGAAAACATCATTTGTGTTTGTAGAAGTTTGGCGCGTTAAAGTTTGGCGAATGGCTTATAAGGCGTGAATTTCGATTTACGATGTGATTCCCGGCGAAAAAGGTATTGAGAAGCCCCTTGCTCGGCGTATAATTTTAATTTATTTTGGAAGCATCGAGCCATTATGTCATGTAAAGTTAATCTTATCGTAGGCTTTCAACACAATATTTACATTGTACTGTGTTTTTGCCTTTAGTTTGAAGTTAGAGTGTGAAAAGCTAGCAAGCGAGAAGACAGAGATGCAAAGGCATTATGTTATGGTAAGCTTCATCTTCTCGATGTTACGTGCTTCCATTCCAGTATTTTGCTCATGTCAACCTCAAGGACCTTTCGATTAACACGCGCGCAGAACTTTGTATCCTAGAAATTGTGTATTCACGAAATACGAGCTCGGGCTACTTTTGTTGTTTGGAAAGTGAAAAACTATTGAGCCAGTCATCTTTTCTATTGTTTACTTTTCTGTGACGTTAGAGGTTTTGGCCTCAAGATGTGAATACCAAGTGTTCGTTTATGTTCCCGATAAGGTTTGTATTAGGTTAATAGCTTTTCTGACCGTGTTGCCCAAGGCTTTTTCCTTCTAATTGTGTAATAATGGAGTCGCCCCGCTGTAATTAATTTGCAATAGATAGTTGATCTGTATTTGTGGAAGAAATTTAGCTCCGCGTTTAAATCTTGTAATCCCAAGAAATCGGCTAGCCGACTTGCATAGTGTATTGTTCAGTAGCTACAAGCAGATGTGTTCCCATGGAGTATGTTTGGATTAAAGATTCGAATCTCACCTCACGTTATTTCGACATTGCATGTCATTAAGAAGTTTCTGTGAGAACGCTTCTGGGAAAGTTCACACTTCAATGACGTTTGTTTTTATTTTTCTTGCAGTATTACGAGATGTCATATGGACTCAACGTGGAGATGCATAAACAGGTCTGTAAGCACTACGTGACAATGTGATAGAAAGTAGGTTTGCTAGTGGTGGTTCTTTCAATGTAAATTCCTCTCAACGAGATCAAGAAGTCATATTTTCGGCGACATCACTTGATACGACCACTCGTTGAGATAAGCCGTTGATAGATAAACGAGCGAATTATTTTTGGCAAGCTTTGCTGACATTCATCTAGTCCGAAAGACAAACACTATTAAACGGAAATGTGGACTTGAAAGTATGTCCTTGAGTCGCTTTATCTCCCGCAAAATTGAGGATTAAATTTTTGGCGTGGTTTATTCATCAACAGTCTTACATTACAGCTTAGACAAACTTTGAGGCGACAACCTCTAATAGTTTACATTTTTCCTTTCCGAAATGCAAATTAAAATCTACTTGAAGCCTTGACTTTTCAAACACCCTGGTAAATTGGTGTCCTAATATAAACAAGAATGGCTACGGAAGAATTAATTGCAAATTGAACACAAAGCCTACGGTGGATACAAGATACTTAAACGTTCCGCTGACGGTTTTAGAGGCTTTTTAAAACATGTCAAGCTTTCTATTCTTAATTGTGGCCCGTGTAAATTTGTTTATTTTGGCACAAGTCGTTTGCATAGCCCCTCACCTGCTCAAAGTTAAAACGCCCTCGTTCGCTCGCCTATTCGCTCACTTCGCGGCCATATTAGTATGCGCTCAAGCTGTAATCAAATGATCCCGTTATGGGAACTGAATACCGAGATTAAGCTAGAAAGAGCAAAGCAGATCAATCAGCCATGTCATGTGTCTGTCATCTCAAAGGGATTTATATTGTCATCACGTTGTCTTTGTTGTGGTGTTAATTTAATGCAGGTTGTAGTCGCGTCAAGGTATGTAATCGTCGGGACGTGATATGTCGAATATAGCTCTGTTTACAAGGTGGTCTGTAAATTTTGTGTGATCACCTTGAGGGCGAGCCAACAATTTTTTTCACTTGGAAAAGAATCGAAATCAATATGATTCGAAAAAATAATGCGTCAATCTCAGTATTGCAAAGTTTGCTTGCTGTCGGTGGTTAAAAATATAGAGTATGTGTTAAGAAAGATGAAATTACTCAGACTGGTTGTTTATGGAGCCTCAATGGGTAATTTTTAATTGTCTCGAGGAGACAGCTCAGTTTGCACTTAACATTTATCAAGTGTGAAAGGAAGTTGGTTTGTTAAACAGTGCTTCCTCCGCCGAATAACCTCAAAATTTGGCACATTTCCTATCCAGACAGCTCTCTGGTGTGTAATAGTTTTACACAATAGCAAAATTATGATAAATTATGGAAACAAAGAACTCATCTCGAATGATTGATCATGTGATTTCTGTTGTGTTTTCATTACACAGTTTTTGTTGCTGCAAGAATATAAGCACAATCTCATACAACTGTCTTTTTTTGTCATTATTTCATTTGTCTCCAAGATTTTTCTAAATTATTTAAATTGATGTGTGCAATTTATTTTAAAGTATCGTTCATATTTAAATCATGAACATATGGGAAAATTGATATTTATTTCTTTTTTTTTTTTATCAGACAGAGATTGCTAAAAGGTTAAATGCAATCTGTGCACAAATCATACCATTTCTCTCTCAAGATGTAAGTACTGGTATAAATTTACTGATAAGCATTACTGTGTTCTGATTTACTGTGAAAGAGTGAATATTTCATTTTCAAGTGCTTCTATTGTGGCCATTTGGATGATATACAGAAGGTCTGCCTGACAGACTATTGGATAAGTACACATGATCTCATGCTGTCATTAAACACGAAAGGGTTCAGTGACTGAGTGGTGTCCCTAATACCATAATCTCATCAGCAAATGGTTCCACAGGGTCTCTCAAAACCTTGATCTTTCCCTTCTTGTGGCGGCTCACTTTGAGGCATTTTTCATAAGCAAAGTGTGATTTGATATAGTTCTGAGTATGCTCCAGTGTTGACAGGATTAGTTCTTAGTTCACATCTGTCAAAATTGAGAATTTTTTTTATGAGTTTCTTTTAACAACCTTCAGGGCTTGTTGATGTAGAGCTGTTTATAGTCAAACAAGGTTATTGTGGGGTGATGAATAGAGATTTTTCCTGCATATATGTAATGTAAATTCCAAAATGTCATTACTGACTAGTGAACGATTGAATGTAATATTGTAGAAATGGTACGATTAAAAGAGATTGCTTAATCGATTGACTTTGTGGACATAAAAGTAGAAATGGCAATTTAATAATAAAAACAAGTTGGAATATCAAACCAGTTTCACCTTCTGATTGTTAATTAATTCATTTGGATTAATCTGAATTGGTGCCAGGAGAAGAGAGTGGCAGTCACTTTGATCTTGAATAGTGCATTTAAGCAAGTTCTAGAACTGTGTTTTTAGCTAACGCAATTTGATTAAAATGTGATTTGAATTTCATTGGGATGGTTTTTAATTTAACATTTTTCCACAAATTTGTTTTCATACTTTGTTATCTTGTTAGTGTTAAGCTTCTTGTGTCTGATTCTATTTAAAGCACCAACAACAAGTTGCGGCAGCAGTGGAGAGAGCCAAACAGGTGACAATGACTGAGTTGAATGCCATTATTGGGGTAAGATTTCAACAATTACCCTTATTCGTCAAGATGGAGGGTAGAGGGGGGGGGGGAGGGGGAAAGCTGGGGAAGAAAGTAGGAGAGAAATGCCAGAATGTAGACACTTTGATGATCAGATTAAACAATTGTTGATGGGAATCAAGGGTTTAGGATATGAAAGAGAGGTGTACAGGAAGCTCACATTCCTTCATCTGTTCCCCTCCACTTTGCTCAAAGAGCTTTGTTTGAGCCATCCATGTAAAGTCAAGATTTGAACATAACACTCTGCTGTTTCATGTGCAATTGGTTCATCAGCTCCTCCGGCATTCAGGAATTCCTTGTTTCTCTTAGTTCAACTGCTTTGAAATCTAAATTTTCTACATCTGAGAAAGGCAGTCTTCGGCCCATTGTTATCTTTTTAGTGCAGTCAAAAATGTACCATTTTAAGGCAGTTTCAGTGAGAAAGATAAGGAATGTCTCATGGCTGGTCGTTATTAGAATTAATTTGGATATATCAACAAAGTTGAAATGGTAAATTGGCCACTGTAAGGATTACAAAAGCTGACGTTTCAAGCATTAGCCCTTCGTCGGAGCGAAGGGCTAACGCTTGAAACATCAGCTTTTATAATCGTTATGGTGGCCAATTTATTTCGTTACCCCCACCGATGCAGCCCTAAACAGTTTCTTTAGAAACTATCAGCCATTATTAGAATTGTTAGGTGCTGACTTAATGATATAGAAGTCTCCATAAAATTAATGGACAGTGGAATTTACCTGAGGGCTGAGAATTAAGTGCACTGATGCCATTACAATATCATATCTACCTCCTGTTAATTTTATCTAATTCATCATTTTTCCACTTGAAAATGTATTGATCAATATTTTGTACAAAAATTCAAAACAAGTCAGTTTTAAAAGTGAAAGGAAACTGTGTTAAGTACTTGGAAATATTGTTTATGGCCTGAAGTTTCCTTTTTCTGGCATTGGGATGCAAACCATATGTTGCACATCAAAGATCCTATTTCGAGTTTGGATTCTGGAAAGGGAGAGATGTACTTTCAGGGGAAAGAGGCGTTGATAGCGTTAAAAATTCTATTAATTTTTTTTTTTATATGACAAAACAATCATAATAGGACTGATTTAAGTCAGTGGCCTTATAGGGCTTTTATTCCACATGGAGCTTGTTGTGATATTGATATAGATAAAGTGAATTGTGATATTCAATGGATACCAAGCCCTGGATTAACTAATTTTGTTCATGATCTGAAAGCATGCATTTGCTAGAGAGATAACAAGATGTAAACACGTTGTTGCAGTTCACAGCTAAACCTAGGACTAATACTTTCACAATTTCCAATGTTGAATTATCTATACTAGAGCATCTGGGCTGGTAATTAAGTAGGCTTTCTTTGATAAATGAGCACTCAAATTGTTTTAAATGTTTATATGTCATTTGTTTGAGTTGGCCTTTTGTTATTTTTGGCTCAAGTTCTGCGGAAGTATGCCTAACTGCTGTTCAATACTGTTAGGGTTAATGTTGCTTTGTATGTGTTAAAATAGCCTTATAGTGTTGACAGACTCTTAGGAATGTGCCCTTTTTGAGCAGGATCGCTAGATATTAAATTCCAATACATTCTTTTTTTGGATAATCTGATCATCAAGGAGAGGTTTGAAATAAGAAACCCTGCTCAAGTTAAAGAGGTAATGAATTGAAGAAAATCTTTTAAACTGATGAGTGGTCCAAGGACTGCATTGTTTGAGTACATTAGTTGTTCTGCCATCTGAAAGGTAGCATTATTCCAAGGAAGCTAGTTTTGTTGCCATAATATGAAGCAAATGTAGCTTTTCTTTTTGTGAACTGAAGGTGGCGATGTGATATCAAGCCTTGAATTGTCTGAAGTCTTATTCTGTTCTAAACTATTTTCTCTCTGTTGACATATGTTGGATAGTGCTAATGGAGTGTGTCTTTTGTTACCTTCCTGCTTGATTCACCTTGTTATCACCATAATCTTGAACAAATAACCACTTATGCTAAATTAATTTTGATCTCTGAACCTTGAAATTAGAAGAATGAGCTGGCCTCCTATATCTGGGGGGATTTACAATGTTGAAAGTGTCTCTTGCCCTGCAAACATGTACAAGCTGAATTTTATGAACCACTTAATTTATGACTACTTATTACCATGTAACAGCAAGAGTTTGGATTTGTCAAATATGTATTATCTTCTCTACACTTCCTGATGTCTGCAATGCTGGGGGCCCTGATAACATATTTATCTTTGGTTTACAAATACAAATGCTTTTATTTGTTCCTAAGCAGTTTAAGTGTTTTTGCTCAATTGTCTTCCAGGAAGGGCTTTTGAAGGCTATTTTTGCACTTTATTTGGAATGTCTGTCAACCATCATCCCCCCAGGCTCTAGTGTCATGTTATTGTGACATTCTGATAGAGCACACCTTTATGCCAGTCAGTTTGAGAAGCCTTGTGTGGGTGAAATCCACTTGAAGGGTTCCAAGACTCCTTTAGAATATTTATTTAACAGTCAGATATCTCTGTTGCAGCTTGGCTTTGCTTCAGTTTTGCTAAGGGACCTTGTTAAGCTTTTTATGTTGAGATGCGTGGGGATTAATACATAAAAAAGTTTGGAGAAAAAAAAATCAATTATGTTTAAAATTTAGTTTGTTTCTATCCACAGCAACAGCAACTTCACCAGGGTCTACAAGGTCTCCATGGTCATCCACCCACAATACCACTGCCCCACCCTGGTGCCACACCCCCTCAGCTTCCCCCTGGGGCTTCATCAGGGCTTCTTGCACTGTCCAACTTGTCAGTTCAGCCTCCCCATTTACCTATGATGAAACCTGAAGACAAAGGTAACAGACATGTAGAAAAGCTTTTCTGGAGGTGTTTTGTAGAGACAAAAAAAATCTAAGACCTTATGCTAATTTACCCAACTTAGGGCCTAAAGTGTTTTGGCTGTCACAGTCAGTTGTCTCTGTTCCTCAAGTGTTTTCTTTGTAGAATAGCTTTGTTTGTGTCATAAGATTCCTTTGCAACCCCCTCAGCTTTAATGGGCTTTCCAGTTGTAATAAAAACAAGTTTTTTTTGTCACTTATATTTGTTTTTTGTGGGTGTGCTTTTTCTAATTCAGTTTTTGTTCTTTCTTTTATGTGCTGTTCATCCAATTAGATGGCATGGTAAGAGTAATTTTGCTTCTAATTTTCAGCACTTTTAATTATTTTACTTGTGTCAAGTCCTTTTGTTTTCTCTGCTAATTACAAATGTTCTTTTAGAATTCCCTCTCTCCACTGGGGCATATGCGGTCATCAGAAAAATACAGAGCATCTGACCTGTCATCGCATGGTAGTGATGATGGGCACATGGACAGGGAGCGAGAGAGAGATAGAGAGCGAGAACGAGAGCGGGAACGGGATCGAGACCGAGACCGAGACCGAGACAGGGAAAACAGGGACAGAGAACGTGACAGGGAAAGAGAAAGAGATCGTGACAGGGAAAGGGAACGAGAAAGACATGTAAATGGTGAGTGTAATTTCAAAGATGATACTACCACTGTTTCATGGTTATATGGTTGAGTTCAACTTGAATCACATTTTCTGAATCTGTTTTTCTCTCCTGTTTTGCCAGGAACAAAGAATAACAGCAAACGAAAGAGAGACGATAAAGACTCGGGGGTGAGTACATGCCGTGTCCTCAGCTGTAGGATTTTTGATAAATTGAGAACATTTATCAATTAAATAAATGTATTTCGTTCTCTTCAAGGAGAGTGATGCTGAAAAAAGTGATTGCGATTTAGTTGTGGATGTCTCAAATGAGGTAAAATTCTTTAGACTCCTGTTAAATTTACTTTGTCACCATCTGATGATGGATGTTGGAGCTCAATTATACTTCTCCACCACAACTCCTTCAGTGCTGATGTCTGCAGTTCCTAGAAGGCTTCGTGAGCAGTGAAAGGGACTTCCTTGTATGCTGAAGTCTTGTCTCTGTAAAGTAAACAGTTGTTTTCAATTAACTTCAACACCTGATATATTTTTAGGATACTAATTCCCCTAGAGTGGAAAATGGACCTGACTCACCCCCTCTAAGTGACAAAAAAGTTAGGAAGGACTCTGGATCCCCTACAAACCCATCATCATCTTCATCAACCCCCTCATCCAAACATCCAAAGGTAAACACTTTTTGCTTGCAGTTTTCCATGTTGCTGTTTGTTTTTCTTACATACATACATAAATTTTATTTTTTCTCGAATTTAAGAGTAGCTTTTAAAAACTATTTTTCCAAGAGAAAAATAACAAATAACAAAAGAAATCGACATAATATACAATGACATTATAAAATACAATCCTGTGCAATATTTATAATTAATGGCTAAAATGAAATAAATAGATGTACTGAATATTAAAAAATACAATAGGAATTCAATTGCGATATGTTGTAAAATTACATCAATTTAAGGCTAGCTAATGCTTTTTTAAAGTCATTAAGGCTCGAGGTTCGAACATTGTCCAGTAGTGAATTCCATAGTTTAACAGCATGATAAGAAAAAGAGCGAAGGCCATAAGAAGTAGTCTTAGCAACAGGGAGTTTCAGAATGTTACCTTATTGTAATTTATTGGCGGAATTGTCTCTGCAGTCTGAAAGCAAAGCTGTACTTGAAAGACAAACGTCAGAGACTGGGTCATCTGGAAGGAAAAGCCCATCAAGATCATCACCATCTGTCAAAACACCAGTCGGTGAGTTGTGTTCTTGGCCAAAGACTGTCATTCTGATCTCCAGTTCTTTTTGCTGAAAGGCAAAAATAAATCTGTGTTGCCTCTGACATCTTTTTTCTTACCACTTGAGCCATACTGTAGGTTTTCAATTCTTGTTTTTCTCCTTCATGTCTTTATTTTAGATTGAAAGCTTTTTCAGAAAAATTGTCAAGAAAATATTAGCTTGATGGGTACATCACATAAAGTACTTTGGTTTTTAATGTTTACAGTGATACTGTAAGTTTTTAAATATGTTTTTTTTGTTTGTTTATTCAATAATTCCAGCTGCACCACCTGTGAGACCAGCAATGTCTGTACAGGGAGGACCTTACCCGTATGTAAATGCTATCGCGAGGTAGGAATGTACAGTACAATTATAAAAAATGTATTTGATGCTCCATTAAGAAATGTGAAGAAAATGTTACTCAGTTTGTCATGAGTGCAGAGAAAAATGCTAAATGAGTTCTTAATAAGTATCCTCTTAATTCCATGCTCTTGACAAAGGAAATGAAATCTTACTTTTTTTGAAGACAAAGCTCAGAATTCTCCTTGCGTTATCACCACTGAATCACATCTTAAGGTCACAAGAGTAAAGGAAGTGATCACTAATTGAAGAAGCCCCTTGATTGTTAAACAAATTCTCCTAGTCAGCACTTTGGGAAAGGCGTGGAGAACAGTATCGAGAATATGCATGTCAGTGTTGGGGTTTAAAAAGTTAAGTTATGGGGAATGTACTTGGCACTGAGTTTCATGACAACCGTGTTTGCAGATGTTACTCATAATGTGTGAAGAACTCTAAAACATTTTTGGGAGAGTTCTGCACTTTTGAAAGGAGGTTACTGACTTCATCAACAACAGGTATTAGAAAAGTAATTCCACTCTATTTTAACAACTTTCATTTGCAGTGAACTTTCAAGTCCAACATCATATTCACCCTCAGTGATGACTCCAGGAATGTCTGCTAGTGGAATTGGTTTTGGTAGATCACTGGTATGTAGATATTCAGTTATTTTATTTGTTTATTTTTCCAGGCAAAAGCTTATTTTCCCCTCATTGTTTTCCACTGGCTTTCTGTGAAGTTGGCCTCTGGCAAATTCCCTCCTCAAGAGTTGCTATGAAATGGCCCCTCTTCTGTCCTTTTCAAAGACATCACCAAAAACACCTTGTTTTTCATGTGGTAACCTTGCTCATGGTGTTGATGTAGTGTCTTGATCTGTGATCCCTGTTTGGGATAAGAATGCGGGATTTTCTGCAGATTTATTCAGTTGAGAAGCAGCTGGTTTTCATTCAAAAATGCAGTAAAGGGTAATGGGAGAATAAGCCCCAACTCTGTTAAAAAATATGTACCATGCTATCAAAATTTAGTCCTGAAACTCCTTTCTCCTTGATTTTCCTTTAACTCCCAAGATGTGATTGTTAATTCTCCCCTAGCTGCCACACATTTCCTTGTAAACTACTTACAAAATTTTGTGTGAGATCAAGGTAGCAACTTCTTTTTGACAAGTTTGAGTATTATTGTTTCTTATTTTCTGGAAAATTTAAGGATATCAAAGGAAGAAGTTACATGTCAATCATTTCTTAAAGGGAGTTGAAGGGAGTTAAAGGGGGAATGAACACCTGGAGAAGGTCAATTCTAAATTGTGTATGTTTATGTTGGACACCTTTTTATAGTGATTGACCTTTGAAAATTTAAATTTAAACAGGTCGGCTTTGAACATGGTTCCCCTGCAACAAGGGTAGGTATGCCTCCCCTTGGACCTGGTCTCCCAGCAGGACCACCAGGAGGTAAACCAGCATATTCATTTTACGTCAGTGGTGATGGCCAAATGCAAGCTGTACCATTTCCACCAGATGCTTTGATTGGTTCAAACATCCCACGGCATGCTAGGCAGATCAATCAACTTAATCATGGGGAAGTAGTCTGTGCCGTCACAATTAGCCATCCAACTCGTCATGTTTACACAGGAGGAAAGGTAAGGATCCTTGCCGACATGTGAATTACTTCATTTGGTTTTTGGTTTGTCACACATAGTCTAGCAATGACAATGTTATGTTTTGAGGGTTGATAGTGTTAAGAATGATGTTTAGTCATGAAATATTTCCTTCTGCAGGGATGTGTCAAAGTATGGGATATTGGTCAGAGTAGTGGAAAAAATCCAATATCAACTTTAGAATGTCTGGTAAGCAGGAAATAAAATTCTTATTTGCACCATTAAGAGTGGAAGATACTATTCAAATTCTTAGCTAATTGGATACTGTCTACTTTGCCGAGGTTGTTGAAAAAAACAAAAGGTAACACCAGTTTCTGATTTTGTTGAGCTTGTTATAAGAACTTTTAATGCTCTGCAATAAAAAAAAAAAATCAGGTTGAATTAACTCTTAATCTTCAGTTTTCGTGCCTGTTAGACTAAGCAGCAACCTATTTTGCATTTCTTTTGCAGAGAGATAACTACATTAGATCATGCCGACTCTTGCCTGATGGAAGAACATTAATAGTTGGTGGTGAAGCTAGCACTCTGACAATTTGGGATCTGGCCTCATCTCAACCTCGTATAAAGAATGAACTGACTTCAAATGCACCAGCATGTTATGCATTGGCAATAAGTCCAGACTCCAAAGTTTGTTTTAGCTGTTGTAGTGATGGAAACATTGCAGTTTGGGACTTGCATAATCAAACGTTAGTCAGACAATTCCAAGGTCATACAGATGGTGCAAGTTGTATTGATATTTCACCAGATGGGACAAAGTTGTGGACAGGTAGGGAGGTGTTTTTTGTGACAAGTTAATTTCCCAGCACGCTTCTTTAGTCAATTACATCTGAAATTGTCAAGTGGGGAAAAAAGAGATTTGGCTATGAGGTTGAAATTGTTACAAAAGTCACCCTTCAACTCTCAAGATCTGATTTTTAATTCTCCCCTCTAGCTGCACCACTTTTCCTCTTAAATCAGTAAGGAGAATTTGGTGTCACATCAAGATATCAACTTGTACCTGATGAGTTTGAGCATTCTTATTACCTGTTTGCTGGATAACATAGGGATATTATGGGGAGAAGATACATGTTAATCACTTTTGGGAGGTAAAGGGTTAAGCTGTTAACTCTCAGGAGTGACCAAGAGAGAATTTCTCCTTACAAAATCAATATGTAGTCAAGCAGACAAGTGATGAGAACAAAGTAGAGTATCAATTAGAGGATCATTAGTTGATCACCATAAGAATTGTTTAGCAGATAGTGAAGAGAACTACTAATGAGATCTTGGACATGAAGGGTTTAAGATATTTGTGAGTAATGCATTTATGTGGTTCTTTTTATCAGTTTTAGTATCCTGTGTGTGCATGCGTGCGTGCTAATAGTCATCTCTGTGTGTGCATGGGTGCTAATAGTCATCTGTGTGTGTGCGTACTCTTTGCTAAACAAAATATTCCCGATCATTAAGTTATTAAAGTTATTCTGTTCTCTCTAACAGGTGGGTTAGACAACACAGTTAGATCTTGGGATCTCAGGGAAGGTCGACAACTTCAGCAACATGATTTTACATCGCAGATCTTTTCCTTAGGGTATTGTCCTTCTGGTGATTGGCTGGCTGTAGGGTAAGCAGTGATCAATTCTTAAATCCTTTTCACAATATTCAATAAAAACTAATCAGTTAGGTAATAAATGTTAATCAATTTAAGTTCAATTACATTGGTGTTATGGAACACTTGTTTGAAAGAGTCTTGCTTTGATTGCAGACTTAAATGATTGTTGATAAATGTTGAAACTGACATAATAAAGATACCTCATTTTAAACTCCTACAAGGGATAAACTAAACAGAACTCTTATTTACCCCCCACAGAATGGAGAACAGCAATGTTGAAGTACTTCACCAGACAAAACCAGACAAGTATCAGCTTCATCTGCATGAAAGTTGTGTGTTGTCATTAAAGTTTGCCTACTCTGGCAAGTGGTTTATTACTACAGGGAAAGACAACTTGCTGAATGCCTGGAGAACACCTTATGGGGCCAGCATCTTTCAGGTTTGCAATGTTTGTTTAAAAGCTAAATAGCTTGCTGTTGTTGTTGTTGTTTTTTCTAAATCCTGCTTTCTGTTTACTTTCAGTCAAAAGAATCATCATCTGTCCTAAGCTGCGATATATCCACAGACGACAAGTACATTGTAACAGGGTCAGGTGATAAGAAAGCAACCCTCTATGAGGTGATATTTTGAATGTGTGAGGTACAATGTACCAATGACAATAAACAGGGCTGATTCTTGTCCCTCCTGTGTGAAATTAATGGATAGAGAGCACATCAGAATCTGTGTCAAGAAGAATCAAAGTAGGACTGATTGAGCCATGTACATGGATGTTCTTGCACAAAGAAGTGTTGGGAAGGCATTTGTACAGATGCATTGTTTGGATGGAATACAGGTTTTTGTAAGACATGATTTTGGATAGAACACTTTTCACTTGTAGAGTTCATCATGACTTGGATTGTCAAAGTGTTAGTCGTGTCAATTTTAAGACGCACAGTCTCGTCACATGTCTAGTTACCACATAGGTGGGTGTGTTTAACTCGCAGTTTTCCCTTCTGTCAAAGGCAGATTAACAACTATCCAGTCATTTCTACTTGTGGAAAATTATGAGGAAATTTTAGTTGTTTTGTTTAAAGTAACTGCCCAAGAGAAGAGGGAAATTGGCAGTTCATGAAGCAAAAAGTGTACCAGAATTGAACTATTAAGTGTGTGAATTTTGTCAGATATCACTCAAAGAAAAGTTAGTATATGATGATAAAGAGTGAATCTTTTTTAATGTAAGATAAGTTTTAAAAGATTGAGTGTATTGTAAAAAATCCCTCCCTAAGGTCAACAGCTGCCTAGTTTTGCATGTGCATACCTTTCATGCCTCTTCTTTTGTTAAAAGACTGCTAACATTTGCAAAAACTTTAAAATTAAATAAAGTTTTTGGAATTTGTGTCTGGTTTGCTGTTTTACTTATTTGTTATTTTCATGACAGCAGGGTACAGTATCATAACATTAAGATGAAAAAAATGCAGTTGAAAGCTTGTTAGATCCAGAAGTTAATTTGTTGTGTCTTAAAACAAATCACTTCAGGAGAAATAATTTAAGGAAGGAAATGAAGTTGCCCACAAGAACCCAATATTATCGAGTATAGCCTGTGAAGAAAGTGACTGGCTACCCAGACATATTCAGTGGACATAAGTTAGCATGAATCTATGGAGAGAAACTAATTCCCATTTCAACTCCACTGAAAGACCTCAGGCAGTTTTTGACAAAGTTGAACAGCATGAAAACATTTCCTTCAAATCAACTTTGTAACTGTGCTGGTGGGGGGATATAGAAGATAACTGATCATGTAACTTGGCCACCCTAAAGGGTTTATTAAGTGTACACCTTGAGCGTTAGACCAATGTCAGCGCAGCTTTGCTCTGATGAAGGGCAATAGTAGCCAATTATGTTACTTATCAACTCAGGGGTTAAAACAAAATTATTTTGTCCCCCTTATAGTTTGAATCAGGTATCTTAGAAACATTCTTCTTACACTGATTCTGCTGTCTCCGATAATTTTTGTTTTAAGGGCTTCCTATACCCCTGAAACACCTTGCTATTGGGAACCTTGGTCTTACAGCCATCAAAAAAATTATGTTCACTTCTTTTTCTTCCTGGATGCATTTGCCTGTCTCAATCTTATCTTTCTTAATCTTCTCCAATAAGTTTTGTTGTTTAAGTCATCTGGCTCTTCGTCCACTGGTTGTTTTGGTTGAAGAACTTCCCACAGCCAGTCAGGATATTCGCTGTCTGGTAACAGAGGTGGGTCAGATCCATCTTTTAAGTAATTTATACCTTGACAAAGCTTCTGCTCTCCACCACCTAGAATTGAAATACTAAGTCATTTTTCTATGTGCTTACAAGACTAACCTTCAGTTGTAATTTATGAAAAAGAGATAAACCAACTGACCCTAGTAACAAGGAAAAAGGATTTAACCTCAAAAGTGAATTTGAAAAAGGTAAACCTTACAAAAAAGCTTGTTTTACATTGTTATATGCATGTCCATATTTTAACCCTGGCTCCTGTGGTGACTGAACATATAGCTGGCTGCAGTGATAGAAATAAAATTTTCAACCTTGAAACCCAAACAATTCATTAACAAGGAGGAGATTAACTGGGGAGACTAAGCACCTAATGGACTAATTTATATACTGAGGCTACATCTGTTTACAGAGAAAGCTGGGATGTACCAACTGCTACAGTTTGGACGTAAAAGATCAGGGAATTCTTTAGCTTCTAGATGGAATTGCCTCAATAAAATATTGATTGTATAAACTATGTGATATGGTGAATATTCCTCTGTTCTTTTGCATTTTCATCCTGTGACTTCAATAATTAAAACCCTGAACAAACAAAATAGTAAAAGCACCAAGATCAAGCCAGTCCTGTAAGCCAAGAATTTGGACTCCCCAAGCCTCAAAAAGCCCTACATCACAGCTTCTGATCGATCAGGTGGGAAAACCACAGTATGGAGTATGTTACAGGGTCCCCATCTAATTACCAGAGATAGAACTCAAAAGGGAAATGGGACATACAATATTGGCCCCTTCTCACAGCCAACCTGGACAAGCTATGTTGTAGCTTTCATCATGCTCATTTGACGGTGTAACTGAAATAAAACTGAAATAAATCTGAAATTTCGATCCAACGAGCCGTTGTCAACGTAGCCCAAACAGTTCAGCTACGGAAAATAATGCCACCCAGGTCCACCTGATTCCTAAACTTAAAAAAAGGATAGAGCTCATGGGTACTATTGTAGTTCAGAGATATGTCAAAAGTGACCCTGTACACTAAAGTTCTAGCAACACAATCATCATACCGAAAGAGGTAAATCGATTTCATTGAGGCACGTTCAACTTTATCACTGAGCCGATTCATGGATTGCGCAAAACTTAAAACCTCGTTTCTCCTACATCCATAGGAATCAGTTATAGTTCCCATCCATAAAAATTTTCTCTGGAAGTGAATGGACCAGTGATTTGAACCAATCAAATAACCAAGCAACTAAAGCACGGATGCAGCACCAATCGAAAGACTTACAAACATCCAGTACTTTCCGTCTACCCCTAAAACTGATCAACCTCTCTGAACATTACCTGATTCACTTGAAAATAAAAATGTTGGTTGAGCTGTTAAACTTGTACAAATTCTTGCTGTTAAAAGCTGTTTCCTCCACAAACCTTGGACCACATATTTTACCATCGCCGCCGCCATCTTGTTTCTGCATGAGCCCGCAATCCTCGCTACCCAAATAATCCCTTCTTACCAGGGAGCGAAGGGGAGTACTTACAAAGGGTTAGGGGTTTTTGAAGTATTGCCTCGAAATAGTTCGGTACGACTTTCCAAAAAAAATTGTACAAAATTGTTCTGATTACGAAAAGAAAACAAAATAAAGATTCAACGAAACATTGAAATACTAATCTAACCTTACCAACTTTAATAAATAATAATTTTACTGTCCCCTCCCCACAAAAAAGGGTATCAAATCAGATGGTCAATACAAGATGGCGGACGAACTGGCTTTCGAACTAACTCGTGTTCCTTGTGAGGCAAAAGACGTCAACTCTGGAAGATGTCGGATTGCACCGATGGTAGCAGAGAAAATAAAGGGAAAGATAAATTCGCCGGTTAAAATTGCAGTAGAGTCTGGATTCGTAATGTGTTCATTGTGGCCCAGATCTGACGGGAACAACAACTTTTTGCAATTCGATACACTTGTTAGTCTTCTAAACAACCCGAAAGAATGCCAGAAAAACAGCTCTCGCATCAAGACGAAAATATCATCCGATGACATCGTTGTTATTGACACTTTTGAGGCCAAATCAGTTGTTATTTCTCTGTTTTTGTCGAATTCAGCAGAAGATTTTGATCAGAGCTTGACCCAAGTTGAACGTGAGATGAGAAGGGAAAGAGTGTCTCGTACTTTGCTACGAGATTTAGCAATAATACAAGGTTGTGTTGTTGAGCCAAAAGAATGTAGAAACGACCACAGCTCATCTGACAAAATCAAAAGAATGATAATCATTGCCACAGACCCCCCAACTCCGTCTTCGGGGAAGAACGCAGTAAAAATAACTGATAAAACAGTGATAACTGTAAAGTCAGTAAAAAGGGGATGTTACTTCGAAAGCAACAGCACTCAGACTTTAGCAGGCCTTGATGATGCTGAGAAGGAACTACAAGAAGTTCTTAACTATCCTTTCCAGTATCCAGAATGCTTTGAACACCTAGGACTTGAATGCCCCAAGGGTATTTTACTTCAAGGAGCCCCAGGAGTGGGCAAGACACTTCTTGTTAAAAGTGTAACTGTGCAGTGTAATGCACAGTTGATTATACTGAATGGTGCTGATGTATTTGGACCACATCCAGGAGAGAGTGAGGAAAATTTGAGAAGAACATTTCAGATTGCAAGGTATTTGTGTAACAGTGACAGCCATTCGCTTTAAAGAAAACACTAGACATTTGTTAGAAATTTATCTGAATCTTCAGTTTATAGCCCTGGGCCCAGTTGTTTGAATGCTGATTAGGGCTAACCCAGGGTTAAATCTTAATCCAGGTTTCTTTATTTCTTTTTTCAAAAGCTATTTCAGGATAATGATTCTCCCAATTCTTTTTAAAGCATTCAATCATCAAATTGTAGACAGATGGAATTAAACTAAATATTCTTTTAGAGCTTTCAGATCTGAAATCAATGTTCACATTTACTCTGGCTTATCCTAACCCACCTTTGAACAACCCAGCCCTGGTGGGTAATGGCAGTGGGAGACACACTGGCCTACTGGTAATTGAGCTGGACTTGGGGTCAAGGGGTCTGAATCCAAGACTTGGCTGGGTCACTGTGTCATATTCTTGGGCAAAACACTTTACTCTCACAGTGCCCTTCTCCACCAAAGAGTACAAATGTGTATTGTCTGGTAAGTTTTCAGGGAAGCCTGATGAAATCCTGGTGGGGGAACCTTGCAATTGAATAGAGAAGCTTTGGCTGGATGGGCCACTTGCTTTGAGTGCAAACTTTATTATTATAATGCTGCTAATGTTAATGCCTTCTTTTAGGAATGCCTCACAACACGGTCCATGTGTTTTATTTATTGACGAACTTGATGCTTTGTGTCCAAAGAGAGGAAACAGTGGTGGTGAACAAGAGAACAGGATTGTTGCTCAGCTTCTAACTCTTCTTGATGGTTTGGAATTCCGGGGCAAGCTTGTTGTCATTGGAGCAACAAACAGGCCTAATGCTATTGATCCTGCTTTGCGAAGACCAGGTAGACTTGATAGGGAGGTAAGAAGTAACACAACTGATAAGCACTAAAGTAAAGGAATAATCTAAAATAATTAGGAATGCTTGCCCCATCATCTTGAATCCAGGCCTGAAAATTTAAATTCAACACATTTTCATGGCAAAGCTAGCCAGGGTTATAGGCACTCATAATTATATCAGATATGAACTATTTGTGGCTGTGTCAATTATTCCACAAATTATGAACGTATGTTAGATTTCAGTAGATCCAGAGAGTGTTGCATACAGTTTTATGTGCAAATTTTAAAAAGACACCCCCTAGCAGATGTCATTCAATTGGTTAAAAGTGTCAAATTAGCGGCAATGAGTAAACTGGAGTAAACGCACAAACTACCTCAAAACAGTCAAGATAGCCGAAATGGTTAAACTCCCAAGATTGGACTGTTAATTCTTCCCTCTAGCTTTTACACACTTTCTTGTTAATTGGTTACAAGAATTTAGTGTTAGATCAAGATAACATCTTTTACCTGATAAGTTTGTGTAGATATTCTCATTACCTGTTTGCTTGATAATGTATGGATGTTATAGGGAGAAGTTCCAAGGTAATCACTTCTGAGAATTAAGAATTAAAGAGTCTCATCTCTTTCTTTCTGTTGCTTCCCTGCATTGTAGATTGTGATTGGAGTACCCAATGCCTTACAACGATTATCTATCTTAGAAGCGCACGCAAGATCCTTCAAGTTAGCAGACGAAGTAGATCTATCGCATCTTGCCGAGCTGACCTTAGGTTATGTAGGTGCTGACATTGCTTCACTGTGTAGAGAAGCAGCATATGTGGCAATGAAAAGGGTACTTCATTATAGTAGCAGTGACAACTTGGGCAGCTCAGGTATGCATTACTTTGATTTTTGGTACAGACTGAAATAGAAGGTGAACAGTAAAACTCTTGAAACCAATTAGCAAAATACCACGCTCTTTATCAGTTTACCGGCGAAATAACCCAACTGATATGTTGGGAGAACGCGAGAAAAGTTTGCAATCTTTTCGAGTGTAATGTTCAACAAATTCTCAGGACTTGGCAACAAAGAAATATAAAGCGTTATCTAGGGAAAGGCAAAGTGAAACGTTTCATTTGCGTCTGATAGATAGTGTCCCTGAGGTAACCACCACAGATTTCCAGCTGGCTTTGTGTCACATTGTTCCATCCATGTACCGAGGCCTGGAAGGAATGGTTGAATTAAATCCCGTCAATTGGGAAGATATTGGGGGACTTCAAGATGTTAAAGAAGCTCTGAAACAGGTACAGTTTGTTTTGTCGTGGTTAATTATTTTTCCCAGACTTCTTGATGTGTTTTGTGTTACTTGGAAGAGGTGTGTGATTCGCATTTCAAAAAAGATTGCTAAATAGAAGACAGAGATCGACATCAATACGTGGTTATAGTCTGGATATATCACTGAATTCTTCCTACTGGGCCGGGAGGGATAGATATATCACTGAATTCTTCCTACTGGGCCGGGAGGGATAGATATATTCAATAAGGAGAAATGATGCGTTAATAGTGATGTGGAAACGGGTTACACAGTCACTAGGCAAGAGGTACAAACGCAAGGTGTTGTAGACGTTATTGCCATAAATATTTGATGACATACAACGTAAAGGTTCAGAGGTCAAATTTTCGCGCGTTTTCATGGAGCCAGGCAGGCGTCAGGGCTTAAATGGAGATTTTAAGAGAGAACGCGAAGGGAGACTCAAGGAGACCAATGCAAAATGCAGTTCCCGAACGAGAAGGAAGGAATACGAAATCAAAATGAGGGAGACGAACGAGAAACACAAGACGCGAGCGCAAAGCACGGGTCACGAAGGTGACATACGCAAAACGCCAGTAGTGAAAGTAGAGAGAAACGAAGGCGAAGCCGAGAAAACACCTACAGGAGAAGTTATTTTTTTTTAAGAAAAATATTTTTTTACATATGATTGATTTTAATTAATATCCTTAAACAATGTCTTATTTTCAGGCAATAGAATGGCCACTCAGATATCCACAATCGTTTGAACGTTTTGGCCTGAAGCGACCCAGGGGCGTTCTTCTGTATGGCCCTCCTGGGTGCTGTAAAACCACCCTAGTGCGTGCGTCAGCCTCTTCATGTAAATGCACGTTTATGGCCCTCAGCTGTGCGCAGTTATACTCGCCTTATGTTGGAGATGCAGAACGGAAAATACGAGAGGTCAGAGGAAAGTGGCTGTTGCTTAAACGATCCAAAAGCTGATAATAAATGCAGCGTTAGCCCTGGATTATCTTCCTCTGACGAACGGCTTAACATCAGCTTCCTTGAGGATTTGAATCTTTCTATCTTAAATTCGCCATGTCGGTTTATCACCCATTATCAATTTCAAGGTGAAGATAAAGTGAGTGTTTCACTCGCCCTCCTCCTCCTCGTGATGCATAGCTTTGGTCATAAGATTGCTTTCCGATTGCTTATCGCAAAACAAAAACCAAAATAAACACAACGGCCAATGAGAGTGCAAGAAAATATCAGGAGCCAATGAGAACTAAAGCGAAAACGAGCAAACTGCCTGAAGCGCGGGAAAAGGCAAGCGACCAAGTCGCCATCTTCTACTTTTGAACGGGACAAATTGTTTTTTTTTTTTTGGGAGCAATCACGTCAAGAAACAAAGGGGTGGTTTGCGTGGACCGACAGTTCAGGAATCCCGTCTTTTTTTTCCGATTGTCTTCTTTTTTTCTTTTTTTTCTTTTTCATCATTTAGGATTATTTTTCAACATTGCTGATCCTCGATAAATACAGCACGCATGGTCACATATGTGCCTTATTAATTTGATTTGTCTCTATTTATTCTGAATTTTAACTCATATACCGTTTGTCTTCAGTTGTTTACTAAGGCCCGGGCGACGGCTCCGTCAATTCTGTTCCTTGATGAATTGGATGCAATTGTTGGCAAACGATCTGGGACGAGCAACACTGGGGCAGAGGCGCGACTGTTGTCAACTCTGCTGAATGAAATGGATGGTATTGGAGTATTAGCGAATATCTACCAAGCAGAGGAAGGAAAATCACATTTTTCATTACACAAAAAAGATAGCGACTCCTGTGGCGAACAGTTGATGAGAAATGAGTTAGGATCTGGTGCGTATGACAATGCGCAAATACCCCATAAAACGCAAAGATTGAATATCATTAGCTCTTCAACTGTGAAAGACGTTCTTGTTGTCGCAGCTACTAATCGGCCTGATGCAATCGACGAGGCCCTTCTCAGACCGGGTCGAATCGATCGCATCATTTATGTGCCACCGCCAGACGTGGAGGCGAGGTTGCAAATCTTAAGAGTACACACTCGTTCCAGTCCTTTAGCAGATGACGTGGATTTAGAAGAGTTCGCTTTGAAAACCGAAATGTTCTCAGGTGCCGACCTCGAAAATCTGTGTAGAGAGGTAAGAAATTGGAGTTCGAGAAAACGATAAATCTTCGAATATGATGTCTTCCGAGAAAACTTTTAACTTCCAAGATCTGATTTGAACTGAAACTCCCTTCGTAGCTGCCATAAATCTCCTTGTTTAATTAGTTGGGAGAATTTAGCGGGACATGATCATCACACCATATAACTAAAAGTTTGTGTTCTTTCTTTACTTTTCTGTTAGATAACGCATTAAAATCACAAGGAAACGGTTCATGATAATTTCTCCTAAGAGTTAAATGGTGAAAGCCTTTTCACGTGAACATCAGTATCTGTATTCTCCATGATGTTGTTCTCATTTCTTAAGGTGCTGACAAGGAGAATTTGTTAAACAATCAAGAGTTTCTTTAGTTGGTGATCTTTTCTTTTATTTTCGTGACTCTATGCGTGATTCAAGGGTTGTATTGTAAGGAGAAATTGGAAGTTGGTCACTCTTAGGAGTCAAATTGTTAAAGGATTGTATGTGGGAACTGGGAACTAGGAGTTTTTATCGAACGACTTACTTCATGTGACTGAAAGGAATTGGAACAGGAAGTCACAACGAAAGGAAATCTTAAAATTAGTGGAAAAAACAGGAAGCAGAACAAAACAAAACATTGTGCGCCCATTTTGAATTAAGGGAACGGGCCTGAAATCCTGTACAAGACGTAAAACATCTGGAAAATAGCTTTTTTTTTTCCCAACTGAAACTTTTCGTTCCCCTTGGATAATTTACCGTGAAATGAATCAAAATTTTGTCTTTCAGTTTGAACCTATGCTAGTTAACAATTGGTTCATGCTTTAGCATGCACTATCGAGTTATGGAGCACGCGGGAAGTTTGGAGAGCACGAAAGAAGCGTAAGAGTTGCCCGAGGCGATCGTAGCCGAGAGCAACTCTAGCTTCTTGAGTGCTCTCCAAACTTCCCACCTGCTCCATAACTCGATAGTGCACAACTGAAAGCATGAACTAATTGTTTTAGAACATAGCCGGTGGAATTGTGCATCAAACGCGACGCGAAAAACGGACAACAATATCAGTTGAAGCGAATCGTGACGGCGCTGATGCCGAGTCTCCTTTTCCTTTGTTTTTCTCTTTTTCTGCCTCATTTAAGAACTTTAGCCCATGGGAAAAGGTCGAAACATTGTCTTCGTTTTCGGACTAGCAGGCCGAGTTTCTGTTTGTATCCATTATTGTCGCGAAATATATTATTTTTCCCCGCACTAGCAATGGCCGCTCGCGCGAAAAAAAATTTCTGGCGAAGTCGGATTTGCTGACGCTATCAGCGTGCACTATCGGGATTTTGAGCACGCTTACGTATAATGAATTTGATTGCGCGACTCTGCTAGCTATGTTCTAATATTATTTTTCGTGACTCAATTATTTGTTTTATTTTTTATTATTTTACAGGCCGCTCTTAATGCTCTTGAAGATGGAGGAATGTCAATGAGTAAGGTGGAACATAAACATTTTATTGAAGCTCTTTGTACAATCAAACCCTCCCTTACAACCACCCAGCTACACAAGTGTAAACTGCTGGAGCAAAGATGAAATAGGAGTGAGCAACAAGGTATCCATAGAAACTGAAAGTAAAGATGGATTTGTGAGAAACTTAAAACTTCAATCTGTCCGGGTCTCGTCAGCGCGGTTTAACCCTAACCTTAGCTCCTTGGACTTCTTTTCGGGTACTGCTGCCTCTTACACCATCGCAACCGCTCAAGGAAAAAAAAGCCACTGAAACTGTGCAGAAGCATACTATTTTGCGCGTGAAATTCATGTCATTTTTCTTAAAAAAATAGTCTGACGATGACGACATCGACTTAATGGATCACGTGATATAGTTGGTTTTGTTTGCAAGCGAAGAGAACACAATGAAAATGACATCGGTTAGGAAGAGTCGAAAGGGTTGCAAGAAATCTGCCCCATGCCGCTTTGCTTGAATCATTTTTTAGAGCGGAAGACTTTCTTCTGTGTAACGCTTTTTTATCGTAAAGCAGAGACTGTCGGAAATCTACTTCGCCGCATATTTAGTTGTTGAACACAGTCGAAGGTATCCTCTCCGTGATGTCTAGATATCCAAGGTCGGTTTCCTCGACCCCGCGTTTGCTCCGCAAGACACTTCGCGACAGTAAAAGACTGCATCGCCAGAATACTGACATCGAAGATCCTTCACAGAGACCAATCACTTGTCCAGAAATGTACCACCAGAGGGAAGCTGTAAATCTTTACTGCGATAACTGTCGCGAATGTATTTGTCAGAAATGTCGCGGCGAGAGCCATCGATCTCATTATGTGTGCGATGTTTATAAAGCTGCTCGGAGAGGAAAGAGAAAAATTGAGAAGGCTGTAAAAAAAGCGAGACACGAAATCGTCGATTGTGAAGACGAAATGGAGGAGAATACCTCTATTCTTCAAAGAAGCGAGGAACAAGTTAAGGCGGCTCGCAGAAAAGTGGCAGCGATTGTAGATGAATTGATTGAAGGTTTAAAAAGTCAGAAGAAAGCTTTGTTTAAGGAGCTCGACGAACTTGGTGAACAATACCATGAAAGTCACGCAACCCGGCAAAATGAATTGAGGCAGCGTGTTTCACGATTGAAAAGCATTGTCGAATACGGAAACAACGTTCTTGAAAGAGATAGCAGTGTTGAAATTATGAACGAAAAGCACAAGATCGTCAGTCGTTGCGAAGATCTTCTAAATTCCAGCGACACATTGTTTGATATCTCCTTTTTGAATTATGTTATCGACGAGGAAGCGTTTGAAAGGTTTCGGTTGTCAGGCGTAGGACGTTTGGTTGTGAGTGACACTGATCCGTCGCAGTGCAAGGCACAGGGAAAAGGATTAAAGAAATTAGTAGTCGGCGAAGAAAGCAATATTTCAGTGCTGACAAAAGATTCACGAGGGGATCAATGTTATGACGAGAATGATGAAGTAGAGATAAATGTTGAAACCCCGTTAGGAGCGGAATTGGACAAGGAGTTAAAAGACACAATTGACGGGGAATATGAATTTACGTTTACTCCCGAATCTATTGGCCAACACAAAGTAATGATAAGCGTTAATGGGCAACCGCTGGCAAACAGTCCGAGGATTATTCAAGTGGAGCCGCATCAGTATGAACTTGAGTATAAACTAGGAACTAAAATTAAAGAACGGGATGATTTTGACGACACAGACGATGGCCACTACATTTTCGGTGACCACATAGATAGCGCAATTGCTACTGCGAAGGATGTCGCTATAAGTCAAGTGACAGGAAATATTGCTGTTTTGGATTGTATCGGAATAAAGTTATACAATCCTCATGGCAAGTACCTAAATCACTTTGGAACACGTTGTACGAACAAGAGACTGAAGAATCCCCGGTCAGTAGCTGTTTCATGCTCTGGAGACATCATTGTTATTGATCGTGAGACCATTACTCAGTGCACTGAGAAAGGAACGTTTGTGAGACATTTCCGAGGGCGCACAAAGAGTCCTTGCTCGGTGTCAGTGGCACGCGATGGCCGTGTTATCCTGTGCGACAGCGGTGATGCTATGGTTAAAATCCTCTCTCCAAACGGGGAAAACCTGCTCAATAGCTTTGGATATCCAAAGTTAACAGGATCTCCTTCGTTTGCAATTCATCACGAAGACAAGTTCTATGTTTCTTACCAGACGAACCACTGTGTGCTGGTCTTCAGCAATGACGGAAAGATCTTATACAAGATAGGCGGCAAAATGACGGTAGATAAGGTGAAGGGTCTTGACTCCCCCTTAGGTCTTGTCGTCGATAAGTTCAACAGCTTGATTGTTTGTGACACTCATGCCAGCCGGTTGCAAGTGTTTACCTTGGAAGGAGAGTACCTTACAACTATTCGTGGCTTTGCGTCTCCGCAGTATGTTGCTGTTTCTAAAGATGGACATTTGTATGTTGCCGACGAAAGAGACTTTGTTGTTGTCTGCAAGTAAATCGTGTATAAAGTTGTCTGAAGCTGTCGTGAAGTTAGAAAGTGATACATAATGTACGTTAAGTAAAAAAGACACATGCTATTAAAACAAAGAGAGGCAAACAGGAGATCCGCTACTTAGTTCGCTATTCAGTTGCAAAGTGAAGAACGACATTTGTTAAAATTCGACTAAAAGTTTTATCAAATGTGAGATTTGTCTGCTGACAGTAACATGTGTCAGGTGTTTGTAAACATTCTGTTAAGATAACTACATATTAGGTTTACGTCTTCCCTTAAAACAATGATAAAATGTGTGTGGTGCTGTAACTGCCTGTGTCTGTCGACGGTTTTTTGTCTTAATGAAGACTTGGCATCTGAAAAGCGAAAGAAAGAAACTGTTTGTCAGCAATGCGAAATAAATCCCTTGTACAGTAAGAAGCCATTATCGCCGGCAAGTCGTTGCAAAATCAGCATAGCACATGCGTAGCGTGAGTAGGTGGGGAATTTTCGCGCTCGATGAGAGTTTAAATAAAGAAGGCGCTAGAACTGCTAAAAAGAACATCTGGGAGTTTATTACGGGAATCAAGCCCTTGAGACAGCTGACAACAACCTTGAGATGTTTACAGGCGTGCACCTGGCGGTGCCTGAGGAGAGAGAACTGTTCATTACTGAGGCAAACCTGTGTAATAGCGTTTAGTTTCACTCGCCCCCTTCCTTAGCTGTGTCTGAGATATCACAGAGGTTGTTTAGCGTGACACTCATAAGGTTACAATTTAAACGACAGATTTGATAAACGTTGTGCTTTCTCACAGAGAAGTACGTGAAAGTTACCTGCTGGTTCAATCACGTTTCAACGTGTAGCCTTGGTTGAGAAGATGGTTTATCACATCCTGCTCAGAAGAATAGATCCAGATGGCTTCTTGCAAGTCATGGCTTGTCACGTCCGGGAATAAAGACCATAAGTGTTGATGCAAACCACTTCTACTTTCGTCACCATGGTCTTCTCCCTCGGATGCGTCATAAAATTCAGCAGAAACAGACAATTGGCGGGTCGTTACATGCTCGTTGGTAAGGTGATTGCGAGTCATGTACGGTAAGATTGCTCGCCTCGCTGTGTTCAGCAGAGGACTTCCTCTGTGGGAAGTAAACTTCAGGAGAATCACAATCAGGAAAATACCAAGGATTATAATCACTGCATAATACCTACAAAATATCAAGCCATTCGTTAGCAAGAAAGCAATGAGTACCTAATATTTTGACTGAATATGATTTATCGCTAAGCTTGGTGATAGTCTGATATATTGCCGTGATTTTTTTCGGCGAGGTAAAGATCCATCAAATGTTTCGTATTCAGATCTGGAGTGATTTTTATTCACTTCCTAGAGACCTCATGCAATGAAATTCGAGAAGACTATAAAAGAATTTGACGGACAAACGACTTAGCGAAAAAAAAATTAAGGGGAAACTGTAGAGAATTGGAAACGTTTATTGCGTTAGAACTTGTTAATTGAAAAACGGTTGTATAAAATGGGTTGATTAACTAGTTTGCATCGTATATTTGAGGTATGAACATTTGAGAATGCGTGGTGAAACAAATAAAGTAAAGGCTTTTTGAGTTCACGAAAGGATGTAGAAATTAAACAAAGTTTCATATGAGCTAAAAAGGTTTATATGAGAAATCAAATCTCTGATAATTACAATTTACACTCCTATAGAATAAGAAGTGCAAATTCAAATATTTGTAGTCATGTCAAGGCCCCATGTTGAATAATGATAATTACAGCTTCGGTTTGAGGTTCTTTGAATTGAATAAGAAACAGAAACAGAGCGTCTGGTCGTAAATAATGGAATGTAAGTTTAGCCATTGTGAGATAACATTTTTTCTTCAGTAGCTTAAAGATCGAAGCCTTTGTTGATGCACATTTTAAGTAAGATCAACTCTTGTTACCCCCCAGTATGCAATTTGACAATATATCACTGCAACTGTAAACTTGACAACCATTTGGAAAACAAGCTAGGAGTTTATAAGTTGGGATTGCTTATCAATCCAAGGTCCATGCGAGTTTATCTTGATCACAAAAAATACAGTCTGAAGCTCTCTAAGCGATGGAGGACCACCAAAGTCTTCAGTAATTCATGAAGTGTTTTCTTGTCCCCAGTAGTGGTGATCTTTTCCAGTTGATCACAGGTAGCCCTACGTTGACTTTTATTTACTTTCCCTGTTACCCCGTCGCTCAAATTTAAATCGACCAAAACATCCTTGGAGTCGTCCATAATGTTCGCTTAATAAAAGATATTATTACACGACTCGGGAAGTCAGAGGGCCAATAACTAAAATCAACCAATCAAAATGCTCTATTGCCGGTCAATATTCTCTCAGTATTGGACCGGGCACTGTCCCGAATGGTCCCGAATGATACCGCACTTGTGTCCCTTTGAACTTCAGTCGTGTAATAAATCTCTTATTAATCAAGCTTGCTCGGGACGGGCCGTACTGGAAGAATATCGGCCCTCGGTCTTTTTTGTACGGACCTCGCTGCGCTCGGTCCGTACTGTCAAGGCCTCGGGCCGATATTCTCCCAGTACGGCCCGGCCCTCGCGGTTGGTTAATAAGATATATTTATATATACAAGGCTAAAATATTAAGAAAAATTATTAAAATGGTTAAACCAAACGTTTTCGGCTGTTTTCCATCATCACCCATTAGCCTTGTATATATAATATCCTTAGAGTCGTCCTTGTATTCCATCCTTGAATATTTCAGCCTTTTTTCCACACAAGGTTTTTAGGTAAAACTTTGTTTACTCTGTAGAAATCGACTTGGCATTCGCATGAAATTGTCGCGTTTCGTGCGTTTTCTTTCATCAGCTGGGATTAGTCGCCTTTCCAATGATAAACTCGAAAATTCAAGATTCAGCAGCCAAATTATTTAATGGTATTCCTTGTGATATTAAACTTGAAACTGACTAAAAGCCATTTCAAAGAAAGTTTTCAAACTTCTTAACGAAGGCCCAGTTTAGAATAAATGATTATATATCATTTTTTACAACAATTGAATTTTTGCTATATGAACATATTTATCGTTTTTATGATATAACATTGAGTATATTTCTATTTGCACAGACATCTATTTTTTCCTTTTTATTATTATTTTTGTTTATTAGTAACACAGTTACATATTTAGTTCATGACGAATGTAGAGCTGCCTTGTAGAAAGTCGTTAATAAACCATTATTAGAAAACGGCTCGTATATTGAGCCCTATGCGGACGTCTCGGAAAACATAATTTTATACATTCAATCGAGAGACTATCCATAATTATTAAAAACTGGATCATTGGATAATGCAATTCAAGACTTTCATTGGCTTAGCCATTATGGTATATGAGCCAATATACCATAGTCTACAAATATGGCAAGCGTACGCGTCAGCTTAAAATCAAAAGGGAGCTTAAAAATCCGGTTTCTTCTTACAAAATAATTATTTCTTGGGGGCGTTTTTAATAAAACAATTATTCCACTCGCTCTTGTTGGATATGAGATGATTATGGCCAACGAGGCGCGTAGCGCCGAGTTGGCTATCTATCATCTCATATCCAACGCGCGCTCGTGGAATAATTGTTAAATAACCTGATTAAGCCCCTCTCTTTGTTCTCTATTTTCTCTTATTTTCACTTGGTTGTCCCCCTCCCCCCCCCCCCCATTTCTCTGTGTCACACAAGAATACCGAGTACAAGTGACTGACATATTAGAAGCCTTCGAGCAAACTATGATTGGCCTTGGAACAGGTGCGGTGATACCCGTGGGTTTCGAACTAGTAAGCGATGTGAGCTTGCAAAAGAGTGGCGAGAGATTTTCGAGGGTATTACCGCTCTCGTAGCACTGAGAGCCATCTCACCGTTTAGAATTTTAAATGAGCCAAAAATGTCCGAGGCCAAACCAAAGAAGCCAAAAAAAGAGCAAACTGCCTACCATTCTCTTGTCATCCAGCTCCACAGGTTCCCCATAGTTTCCTTGGTGAAAAATCTTCTAAAAACCTCCCTGAGTGTGTTGAGTTGATCTTCACTGTCCACAGTGACGCACAAACCATGCTCGTCACAGTAACCTTGGTGATGCTTGCAAGTGCTGCCGGGACGTTTTAAGATGACGCGACCCAGGAAATGCTGAGCTGATATGCAAACTCCCTAACAATCACACAGAAAAATAAAATGCAATATTAATGTTGCTCATACTATTTCCAGTGTGAAGTCTGAGAGCAGGATCGGTATCAATAACAGCCTTGTTACTTACATTACTACCGTTACAGCAGACATGGCACATTTCTTCTCTGTTCTGATGGCATTCACAATCGTTGGTCCCATATAGTGCACATATTGTACCAATACAGGCACCCTCCTGGCACGTGTTCAACCCTGCATTGCATGTTACATTATTAGGTTTTGACTCAGCTTGAGGACAACGCCCCTCCTGACCGCTAGAATAAGTTAAAGAACATAACTCTTTACACCGTGACATCAATATCTGTTTTCTCCTTACTGTTATCTATACATTTCTCATAAGACTAACAAGATGAATTTGTTTAACAATCAAGAGCTTCTTTTCCTTTTTTTGTTTGATTCACTACCGTAAGGAAACAGTGGATGCTAGTTGCTCCTTCAGTTGGAGCTAAAGGGTTAAGGAGAAGTATGCTCCAGAAACAATTTGATTTTGATCTATACCATTTAAAGGTACCTTTAAAAGAGCGAGACTTTGTTACGTCAAAGCCAAGTAGCCAGGTTACCAAGTGAGTTTCAAAATGGCGGCGTCCACCTTCGAATTGTAAGCAGATACTTTAGACAGTTTTTGAAAAGTAATGTTACTGCTATGAATCTTCGAACGCACACGATGTCATTTTTATATTCTTAGTGGCGGAGATGAAAAATGATTGAGTTTCTGGAGCGTACTTCTCCTATCATTAAAAAAAACTGTCCTTGCCGATTGCTCAATAATATTTGGCGCAAAAATTGGTGGTTGATAATCACTGGTGAATGGATAGCAATCATGATGAATTGGTGGTTGATAATCACTGGTGAATGGATAGCAATCATGATGAATTGGTGGTTGATAATCACTGGTGAATGGATAGCAATCATGATGAATTGGTGGTTGATAATCACTGGTGAATGGATAGCAATCATGATGAATGAGGTATTTTTCTCTTATTACCCTTGTCTAAAGTATGACTTGTAGCTTTGAGCAATTGTAATAAGAGTGAGAAGCTCATTTTTTTTAATCTAACCTAATATAATCAAAGGATATTTGCAAATAGAAACCATACTGCATTCTGTTTCGGCTTGACAAACGAGTCTTTGAGATGCTGAGATAAAAGTACAATCCTCCGCGCAACATTTCCCTGCCACGTTACTGAAACGTAAACAGCAGTTAACATAAAACTAAAAATCCGTGAACATCAGAGAAATTTTTGAAATTTTGTTGTATTTTAAGCTAAAAAGACAATCAGGCGTCAGAAAACCAAACCGTCGACAATGATGGTAATTACAATCGCGATTTTGTGGTTTTGTATGCGTGTACTGAACTTTTGAGGACTAACCTGTCAGCGTGAAATCAAGGTGTTCACGGTTTTCTGTGTTTCATAACTTGGGAAGATAGAATTCTGCTCTTCTCAGCTCTTTTCGTGGAAAATTCCGTTAGAGTAATTTTCACCTACTTTGAAAGTGTCACATCTGTATTTCAGACTTGCATGTTCGGCTCTTAAGGAGTTGCTACGATCCGTCTCAAATGAATTTTGGAAAATTTCCCTGCGTACCTCTGTTGCTCAGATTTTTGCACCCGTGGTTCGGAGCAGAGACACGAAAAGATTCGACATAATGACGTCATCCACAATTCGACACACTGGTAAACACGTGACACATACCTGCATTGTTTTCCCGGCTGGATCGTACATCCGGGTACTTTCATGGCGTCATTTCGCGCCACACAACACTTGTCGACTACGAGGCATTCCTCTGGACTTCCACAATCACAATCTTCATATTCTTCTACAATCTTATTACCACAGTATGACCCGTTATTATGAGCTGGTAAACAAAATATGACGAGTTGATTTCAATCAGGCCTGCCAGTTGCACGAAAATAAAAAAGCCGGGATTCACCCCTGCGGTGGTTTCCGCATCGACCAATTCGTTACAAATTGCGATCTCTTATCAAGTGAATCACGAAAGATGGGTTGCTGTCACTCATTACTACCACTTTGTGCCAGTACTTCACAGATTGCTTCTCCCCTCCCTCCATCCTTTGTCCCCCCCCTCCCCCCACAGTGGCAGGTGGTGTCAAAAGAAGATATCACAAAAGAAAGTATTTCAAGGGCTTTTTGGGCAAGGAAATGAATAGAGAACTGTAAGTTTAATCCAAGCATTTCAAGGTTTCAATTTTCAATTTGATCTCACGATGAGTTTTTCTTGACTTAAAATGCTCACCAATAAAACAAAGCGGTCCTCTTGCAGAGATAACAGAGGACACCTCCTGCTTGCTACAAGAGGAGAACAGGTAATTGTTGGGTTCATGTCCGTCGCTTGCTTTTGGATACATGATAAAGTTACCCGCTTGTCCTCCTGGGGAGCACTGGGCCGTAGCTGGATCATGCTGCGGACAGAAAAAAGAAAGACCAAACCAGGAATAAAGATTTACTGGTATTTCAAATAAAAATAGAGCCGCTTATCTTAGCGTGACAAACGTCTCACCTGCTGGTAGAGGAGAGACTGGATCGAGAGGTCCTTGTCCTGATGCAATTCCTTGCCAGGGTGATTACTCAACCTTCTAGGGGTTAAAATGCCCCTATCTACATGGTCTACTCAGGATCATAACTAATCCAAAAGCATCCTGGAAAATTCCTACAAATTTAATTCTTGTTTACCTCGGATCCAAAGCTGTGACCCAATTCGTGTGCTACTGTGATAACTGTGGCCTTCCTTGGTACTCGAGCTCCGTAGTTTAAAAGCGTTACTACTCCTGTATTAAAGTACATTGGTTCTTCTTTTCCTTCCAAGTAAGTCTCCGGGGAGCATATACCTCCAGGGTCCATCTGATCAGTGCTCGCAATCCACGCTAGGCCCAGAGCCCCGCTAGGAAAGTCTCTATAGGTGAAGAGTAAGGCTAAGCAGTAATCGTCATGATCAATCTCGCTCCATTTGGTAAGGTATGACAAGATACTGATATCGTCTGGGCTCGCTAAGGAACCTAAAACGGTCACAGATAGATTAATATCAGCCGAGCCGGTGCAAGATGAGGACCTGTGGTAATGATAGAGGGGAAATGAGAGATTTCAGACGACTACCCAGCCTGAAACAAAAACAAAAGTGGACAAGGGAAGACCGTCCGCCCCCAGTTTTATCACTTTTATCACTTTCCCTCCGGCAAACTTCCTTCATGGTTTCAACATGAATTGTTTTTCCTAAAATACATATAAAAGATGAAGGATTTGTGACAAGAAATGCAGCAAGAGCTCTGTTGTAGACAATTTACGAAGTTCTGAAAGAATCGGACTGTAGTTTTTTTTTTTTTTTTTTTGACCCCTTGAATACTTGCCACGTGATCGAAACTGTTTTAATAGTCGGGTATTAGAGTGGGGCAGTGTGGAACATTAAAGTAGATTTTTTTGAGTACTTTTACTACCTTCCGCTTGCGCCTCTTTAAACACAGTGACAGCCGCTATGACAAATCCAACGCCATCTCCAGGCCCACCATCTTGGTTGAAGTCTGTCCCCCTGAATATCTTATCAGCCATTGCCACGTGATACACCATCTCTGCGACTGTGACGCTTTCAGAACCTGAACCGACTTCTTTAAAGAATAAATGGTCTGCGGCAAGGTAAACAGTGCACGAGTTGAGATCAGAGCTGCTGGGGTTGCTGTGACGAACTCGTTTATTAGTAACCTGTTAATATAAAATGAATTTAAGGATAAAAAAGGTTATTACTCAATCATGAGCATAACTGATTCTCGAAATGTATTTCGATGCAATTTTTTCTTATCTATAAATCTATCTTACCTGGTTCTTTAATTTTTGAAGATCTTTAAAGTGAGCGATTTTCCTTTGAATTTTGGAGAAATTAAACTTGACACTTGTGGCGGGGAAGATTATTGAATGAAAAGATGTCTTCGATTGAGTATACCGTTCAATAGGCTCCAAGTGAAAAGTTTCGCCGAGTGTATAGAAACTTCCGTCAAATCGCCCATCTATCAAGTGGCCCATGACAAAGGAATTTGGATCTCCTAAATAGAAGAAAACAAACAAGCCCGAAAAACACCCTATAACTATGTAATACTTAATGTGAATCATTGCAAGTTATTTGATAATTAATTTTATCGACCTTAGAAACACCGATAGAAACCGACAGAAACAGCAATAATGCCAACTGGCAGCCCAGCAATTTTAGGTCTTCATTTTTGGTTTTAACAGTAACCTATTTAATTTTTACAATAACAAAAAGTATGATACTTTTTGCAAATACGTCACAAAATAAAGGGAATCTTGATAAACAGTATGCATTAAATTGTTACCTTTCACGGTTCCTGTGTAAGTCGTCCGTGGATCGTAATCACTTGTACTCTCTGAGCCCTGCGACAGGACTCGAAACGAGACATTTTTTGTGAATAATCTCCGATGCTGATAAAGCGACAACTGGAAATTTCTTTGGATGGAAATTCAAAGACAAAAATAAGCTTTTATTTTTCATGAGTAGCGAGTACTAAAGTTGATGGAAATATTCTAAGCTGTAACACCCGTGAGCAAGAATACAACTAATCAAATATTGATTTTCTTTCGACTGCAAAGTGAGCATTTCTGTTAGTTTATAAATTAGTGTAAGCTGTTACATTGTAAGTACTATATATGATATATACCTTTGAAAGGCCCAGAAGTTGATGCTGACGGCAGAATGTATCGAGGAATTTAACACCTCCGAGTGTTGTTTATGTACAGCAGTTGCATTGTAATCTATGGTCTCGTAATATCTGATGTTCTGAGCGAAGATCTCTGTAAAGGACGAGAAAAACTGAAGGTTCTTGTTTTTGTACACCGAAAACTTACAGCCTTGAACATTGTGTGAAAAATACGAATCAAATAGACTATTAAATTCTTCAGAGAAAGAAGACTGAAAGCCTGCTGAAAAAAAGTTGTGGCTTTCGATAAAAAGATTGAGGAAAGAGAACTTTTAAATGGTTTTTCGATGAGTTGTTGTGATGGATTGAGTACAAAGGCATTTTTCTAACAAGTTGTTTTCTTGGATTCATTTTCACAATCACATACCTTTGTGGTGATCATTTTGGGTTCCTGTCACTGAAGAAACTAACATTATTTTTAAAATCCAACTGGAAGCAATCCATTGTACGTTGTTATCGAACATGGCAAGTTTTGGTGGCGCAAAATGCATAGCATTTGATTTTTTCAACCGACCTGCTGCTGTTCGCTCAGGGAACCGGCAGGGGAGACTGGAGAGGAGGCCAGCGGTCAGGAAGCAGTAATAAGAATGGTTCCTAAGCAATATGGTGGACGGAAGTAGACATCTTTTCCCAGAGAACGAATCAGATATGAACAATTCATAAACCCAGTTACCCAGTTGGATGACTCAGTGAAATATGGTGTAGTAGTTACTGTATGTAGTTTTTACCACTAATACCCATGGCGGAGAAAAATGACTGGAGTATGTTATCGAAAAAGGAGCTGTTAGAAATGTTAGGAAGACAAGAAAAGCTTCTTGCTAACAGGTGAGTGAGCCTTCCAGTTCAATTTGTTTTTCTAGAAGTTGTAATGTATGGTGACAGATAGACGACCTAAATAGCTCATTGATCAACTTCTATTTGTACTTGCATTTACAGGGAGTTGTTACAAAGCCTTCCCGACAAAGGAATAAAGATAAGCAAGACAGTCAATCGACTTAGGGAGCTGATTGTTCAGAAGGAAAAGCTGGAAGACACGTTTACAAAGTTTGAGAAGTTGACTGTGTCACAGCTTGTTCAAAGAACAAGAATTGATTTGGTAGACACCACTATCGATAGTGACGATAATGATGAAATGTTGGTGGAGTCAGATCACCAAGACACTGCTGATGTACATCAAAAACTTAACAAGTACAAACATGAGAAAACAATGAATTCAGAGTCTCCAAGTGGGACATGGGATTATGAGTCAGCAGTAACTTCCCAAAATTATAAGTTAGAGGTAACACAAAGACTGTCTATTTCTTTGTTCTATTGGGAAAGTATGAGCAATTAACACAAGTTGGCAGGAGGTCTGCAAGGAGTCTAGCAATGACAATGAGCCACACCCCTGGCAAAGCTCTGCCAAATTCATCTTAAATCTTCCTGCAGGCAGAGAAATGTGATTGGCAGGGCTCATAACAAGGGTCTACAGGAAGGCTAAAGGATATGGAAGGAAAAGATCAGGAATGGTCTAATTACCCAGGGGCAGTGGTGTCATTGAGGCTCTGAATGAAACCAATCTAAATTTGTTTTGTGTATTAGAAAAACAACTTCAATTTTAGAAAAATGTTCAGGACAAAGGATAAGGAAACCAAGAGATTTTCTATGTATGACGCAATGTAAAATAATTGTTCCAAAAAATTTGGATTTTACTGCACTCTTCCTATTCCCAAAACATTTGCAGATATTTTACTTTAAATTTCTTTTTGTACAGAAATCAAAGCCAATTTCATTAGAAGAATCATTTAAACTTCTCCAAGAACAAGAGAAAAGACAAAAGGTGAGAATCACCCAAACAAGCACACCTGTTTCTGGCACTCATGACAACCTGGTTTCATTTGAACTTTGTCTTGAGTGTATCATGGCAATTTTATAGTAGCATGTCTTCATTCAGATTTCCAAATTAAATATTTCAGTCAACTAATCTAAGGTAAATACTAACCAATGGCTTTTTAAACAGGGTTGAAAAACCAAGTGCAAGTACAGTTTGTAACACAATGTTAGACTTTGGCTTGTGTAGTACAAAACTACTGATGTTCTCTCACAAATGCTGCAACCTGATTGACTATGTCATTGGCTCTCTATTTTGTACTTGACAGATCGCCTTACATAGTATGCTTGTAAACAAACACAAACGCAAACACAAAAACGTGAGATTGTCTTAGTTTGAAGGTTTTACACACCCAGCCCTCACCAACTATGGTGCAACAGAAATCACTAGCTTACAATCCAATTATTAAATAGAAGCCTTAAGCTAATAATCTTATTGCAAAATATTCTGAACTCTGAAATGAAAATTATTCTGCCACTACCCAGTAATATTTGCTTGATTGTAGGATCTTCAAGCTCAACAAGCAACATTGAAGCTAAGAGAAACAAGCCGTCAGGTTAAAACAGAGTACCCATCACAAGTTTTGAATCCTCTCCAGTATCCTTTATTACTGCTTCTTTCTATGCAAGTTAATATTTGATGGCAGAAATGTTTTTATTTTTAATTATGAACACAAATTAATCATTAGGAAGTGAAAAAGGATGTGAACAAAAAGTAGAGTCTGGATACTCAGAGGCTTCATAGCATGCTTGAGTTGAAAATACTGAAGAACAGGATGTTTGTGTTCCTTTTCAGATCATAGTCAAGACTGTTAAAGCATGTGTGAATCCAAGTTTTCACATTCAGGCTTAAAAAGCTACTTGTACTGGTAGTTGAATAGCATGTGAAACACTCTTTGAAAGGGATCTCGTTTATTACATGCTTTTTTACACAATGCCTTTCACATGCATTATTATGAACTCTTGATGTGAAGTACCGGTAAGTGCAGAAACTGTTTGAGGACTGTGCCTAGATTCTACCATTTCAAGGGCATGAGTACATACAGACAGGCATCTTGCTTTTTTTTAATTGGTCAATGAAGGCATTGGTCTTTCTTAACCTGGTCTTGAAGGCATTAATCTTGCCTCGATAGACAGAATACTGCTGAACTTAATTGTACTTGGATTGCTTCAGTTCAATACAAGATAACCATGATTTGTACATGTTAAATATCCTTAAAAGTCTTAACCATATGTTCAAGATATCGAGAAACAGTTCAGGAGGATCACTCTGGCGATGAAAGTGACTCTGAAGAATATGATGCAAGGCGCCTTGATATGGATAGTGATGATGACCACAGTGATGATGGTGGTTAAAATCCTTTGAATCCCAAAGATATCATGACCATTCTTTTGTGGGCCTCTCTTCCAAGAAGATCTCAAGCTTTAAGCTGAATTATGTACACACCTCAACCTTTGCTTTCTAAGATACTCCAAATATACACTAGAGTTATCTAAAAAGCATTTGGTGAAATTTTCTTTCCAGCACACAGGCATATGAGATTCTTAGGTCTTCAAATATAAATCCTGAAAAGTCAAATGGCTTCCAAATTTCTTAATATTACATGCTCACAGCACCACTTTGTGTCACATTCCCAGGATCAGTTTCTGTTTCTGGTATTGTTTTTACTTCTATACTTGGTTCCTCTATCTTTGTGCTTGATGGCGGCTTTCTTATTGGCTTTTTACTGTTTCCAGCAATTATAAGACTTCCAGGAACATTTACATAAAGACGTACCCTATAAAAATTCATGAAAATACAAGCTTACATCACAGTTGCATTGAATGAAATAACTTTTACAGATAGAAAAGCAGAGAAAGAGAAAGAAAGGAAAAACCTGAAACATTTAACCAAGGACAAGTTAAATAAATCTATTGTACTAATTACATTCATCAAAGTCGTATTATTTTATTTACTGAAGTTGGCAGCAATGTTTCTTTTGAGCCAAGTACTATGACAAACATACAAATATTATAGGTTTAGCATCAAAGTGATATTTATGTGGAGTGATGTTTTGTCAAGAATTATTTTATCTACTTTCAATTTATTTCCTAAATGACTTTATCATTTTAGTTTGTGGTATTGGTGAGTTAACTGTATGTCCTTGGTTGGATAACCCATGTTCATCTTATGAACTTCAAATGAAGGAAAAAAAAAAAAAAACTAGCTAGCTGTGTTATTTTATGTGTTATGCAAAAGAAAAATTAGGAAATAAAGATGGCAATTTGATGAGTTTTTGGCATGACAGTTTAAAAACACTTCTACATTTAGTAAGCACATTCAAGAAAGTAACTTGTAATTGTTATAAAAATATTAAAATATTGATAAAAATGACTCCACCTGCAAGTGAGAAGAAGCTGTAATATGGCTGTCAGAGGCAGTAAAAGGTAGTTGTAAAAGTTGCATGTGAAGGGGGAATTGATAAGACAATATACTAACGGAGAGGTTGATTGCAAGATCAGACAAATGCAGGTTTTCCTTTCTTGTTAAATTGTGAAACAGAAGGAGACACAAGTGTGTCTACATTGGGACACTGGTACTCATCTTTCACCCTAGGCACAAAAAACCAAGAAAAATCTTAAGAGGTTTAATAATTTTTTTTTTAATTTCATATCTTTCTTTGTTTTCATTTGTATTTCTCAATGCAAAATAATTATTACTTTGACTAAAATTTATGTTATGGAAAACCACTGTAGATATGGATGGGATTTGCCTAACTCATAGAAATTTAGGTATTACTTTGTAGTGTTAAATTTCTTTCTTTCAAATTAACATTTATTTTAGCTTTAAAACTCTTTACAGTTGCCAACTCACAATACCAAATCAGTTGATGAAACCAAAATTACCTAATTTTAATTGTATTTGCATTATTTATAACCAACACAAAATTCCGTAGAAAATTACTTGGAAGAGGTATGAGTTATGAGTGAAAAAGATGACTACCGGTAGTAAGAGAATACTGACAGAAAGGAGAGAAAACACAATTTTTACTTCTAGGGAGGGGATCCTTACAGTCCAGGGTGTGCAATTAAAAAACAGGCAGGTATTAGTCATTGTTAAAAGCACTTGCACATTATTGTGATATGTACTTTTCATTACATCTAGGATACCACACCTGTCCTTCAGTTGTTCAACAAGATAGGCAAACTTTCTGTACTGCAATGCACCAAATTCCTTAAAGAAAGAGGAATTGACATTTTACTTAATGTCCTGCTACCTGGTAAGTAGATCTAGTGTGATCCATGTGATGATACTTCCACTAATCATCAAACTTCGTGATATAAATAACTCATGATTTCTCATTGGGCAGCTCAAATGGAAATATGGAAAGAGTTTTAATTTAGTTTAATTTTTTTGTTGTCCCCCTTCCCCCTTTTGTTTTGTTTTGTTAGTTTTTTTTTTTTTTTTTGGCTTTGGAGCTAACAATCTTTAGGATTTATTTTTTTACCAAATGAAAATTCATTCAATGTAATGTTTGCTACCTTAGTTTCAAATCTTGCATGTTCATACATATCTGCAACTTCTCTAATTGTGTCATCACCACCACGTATTATATTGTACGGAGGCCCCTGTAAAGACTTGAGGTGGTCTCTGACTGACTGCTTCTTTTTACGGCTGTATTTGAAGTCAATTGTGCATAAAAGGTCATCTATGTAAAGAAAGGTATTGAGAGAAAATAACACTTCTTTTGAAAGTCAAAGCTGCTTGGTTATCTTTACGCTGGAAGTGACAAGGTATTAATAAGAAACGAACCAAGAAAATTGACGCAGGTAACAGACCTAGTTCTGTCATCTTGTCCATAGCCTTCATTCTGTACTTATAGCTTCTGGTGTATTGATCTGTTAGGAAAAAATGGCTGATAAGGAAGATGCAACATGTCACCCTTAAACACGAAGGCGCGCTACATAGGGAGGTCTTCCCTGGGAAGACCTAGGCTCATTTGTCACTCACCGTTGACGTGTGTGGGTCAAATTCAAATGCTGGTAGACGAACAAGAGGAGCTAATGAGATATCTATTGTTTACTTCTACCAGCATGGTGGCATGAGGTAACGTGCGAACCACCTACTTTGATATCAAATTTACTGCCACAAATAGAGACAGTTTCCATTGGAGAAAGGAAATACAAATCTAAAACATTCTTGTATTGTGATGAAGACATAAAACAATTTTGAGGAATGCGCCCGCTGTTCACTGCTTTGGAGTAGCTGTAGCTCAAGCTGACTTGACTCTAAGAGTTCTACATCACACAATGGTTGATTGACAAATGGTCCAGTGGGACCTAAGGCTCCTTTTATAGTGCACCTTTGTGTTTAAGCTTAACATTCCCTAAACAAACTTACTCTGTTCTTACAAGAAAGTATTAATCAGTACAAAGCTGGTGTATAATTTTCACATAGTTGTACTCATAAGTTCTGATTAAGAATATGTCTGACAGACACTTAACCTATGTGAGGGCCTGAAACTGGGGTTATGGTCCACTGACCCCATGCAGATTGATGGTTGCTGGTTACTGGTGGTAGAATTTTATAAAACTAAAAATAGCACTTACAGCCTGTAAGAAAATATCCACATAATATTCATAGTACGAACCTGAAGGAGAATCAAAGTTAGATGTACCATCTGCAGGTTTGTTGAATTGTTCTGATAACATCCTGGGTTCCATTCTTAACTGGGAAATTCTCTGTAAATGAGCTGTAATCTTTCTTCCTAATCTCTGAAGAAAAAATTTCAATTCTTGTTTGTTAATAAACCTCACCTGATAACAAAGCTGAGCCTGCAATCCAGTCCATTTACAAATATTTGCATGTAAATGTCACTAGTAATGAAGTAATATCTTTCATCTCCATATTTTCTCACATCCAAAGTAGATTCCATTTCATCTATAGACTACCTGTCCTGTCTTCCTTGAGTAACGAGGTGGTCTGATCATGCTTAACCTTTTGAAACATTATGCTTCCCTGTGTTTTGTTGGTTTTTAAGAGTAGTTATTAACCCATTTCAAAGACTTAGATCACTGTACTGTAGCTTACCTTAGGTGCATCACTCCCAACAGGGGAATGTGGTCCTCTTTTTGAAAGTAGCAACATCCTTAGTATTTGCCGCTTCACAATTATGACAATAAGTAGTCCAACCTGTAATAATATGAGTTTACAATAAAAAAAAAAAAAAAGATTACACACACTGCATGCCTTCTTGTAGACCAGGCTAGCCCAATACAATACCTTATTATTCAACTGTGCTTCGCAGAGTACAAATAATGGCCCAGATGACTACAAATATCATGCATTATTTGTACTCCAGAAAAGTCCACGAAATTCGCCCACACTAAAATAAAAATTTGGTGTGTTGGATATTAAATGTCTTATTAGATGTTTTGTTGTGTAGTATTGCTGAGTATTTTTACTCGCTATTTGTATTTTGACTCACCCATACGGCGAGTCAAAATACAACTCGTAAACATACTCAGCAATAATAAACAACAAAATTTGTAATCAATGGTGTGTATCAACATCATCCCAGACTCCCCTCTGCCTTATCAACTTAGAGCCTTCCTTAACGTTCCCTTGACTTATTTTGATGTTTACAAGAGAAAATCAGACACCGTTGAAATTGACACACAATCCGATTAGTACACAAAGAAAATGAAATAAGCGGCGTGAAATTAATCATAAAATAGCTTTTAAATTTCACCGTGGCTCGAATACAAAATATGACCTGTACAGTACGTTCCTTATGAGCCGATCAAGGTTTCCCTCAACCTTCCAAGAAAAAAGTTTTCTTCGCCAAGAAAGATCGACGGACACTGCCTGAAACATTTTTGATCAACATACCGATATGGTGAAGATAATAGTCATCACAAGCCCTACACCACCCAGGTTTTTCAGCAGTTTTGCGTCGTAACTGCTCACAGGATCCGCCATGTTCAATCTTCAGTCCACTCCTTCAACCTCCGTTCGACGAATCTCCGGGTTATTTGAAAAAAATTTGCACACAGTATCAACTACGAATAGCTAAAATTTTCATAATCAAAGCATCGCAATGGCTTCTGATTCACAGAACCAAATTTTAGCAAAATAAGAAAGAATAAGTCCTCCTTGCTTGCTTTAGCCCAAACGCCCGCGATGCTGTATGTTATGGTTAGCGGCCTATCGTGGCTTAGTGGTAGGTAGGTCATGTATGGGGATTGAAGATGACGAGATCCTGGTGAATCTTCACTTTAAAATATCAGGCTAAAATTTGTTGTAAATATCCCAGTATGGCAGAGAGGAAATTAACAGACGCACAAAAGGCTCGTATTGAGAGGAATCGGCAAAGAGCGTTAATGCTTCGCAATGCAAGGCTTTCCAATCGACCCTATCCAGAAATGAAATCGCGAGATGGCGATGCATCCACGGTCAACAGTAGCAGTGAGGTTTCTGCGACGATATCTCGTGTTGTTGATACAGGGGGTGGGTTTTTGTTAGACCCGGAGGAAGAAGAAAGCCAAGGAGAGAGAAAAAATCTTGTTAAAGAACCAGGTCAGTTTTTTTGTTTTCGAGGGGCGAGTAGCTAGTCAATAAGACTAGACGAAGAATCATAAAACCTTACGTAATGTATTCAAGTTCTCTGTTGTAGATATACCTATTCTCGTGTTTCAATTAATGTTGGTTTATTTTGAACTCCTATTTTTTTTTTAAACCAAATAGTGCTACTCGAGCGAAGTATTTTGCTCTTAACTACAGGTTCTTACTAACCACGCGGTGAAGGGGTGACGTGATGGGGAGGGGGGGGGGGGGTGAAAGTTTCATATCCCTCAGGACCCTATTAAGGTTTTTATTTCATAAACGTGTTTTCTGTGGTTTATACGTTATGTATGGTTTATTTTGATCCCATCAAAACAGCACCCATTCTCTATGGAGATCAGCTGCATTGCCTTGAATGCCAAAAAGAATTCCTGACTTCATACATCTACAAACATTTTGAGGTTTATGTCTGTGATAATTGTAGGTGAGTGGAGCCTTTTTTCATACTTTCAATTACTTCCTTAAAAATCCCTTTGAAGTATCTGTCGTGCAACATCAGTATCAAGTAGCATTTTAAATCATATCTTATTGATTGTTCTCATTTGCAGAGACCCTGATGAAAAACATTCATTAATAACAAAGACAGAAGCTAAGGAGGTGTGGATCTGTTTGATTGTCAACAAAATAAACAAAAGGATGTTTAAAGTATTTCTTCTGAAAACGTATATCTACACACACAAAATTTCGCATGTAGAATCATTTTAGGCCTTAAGAAATATGACCATGTCACGGAAGGCCTGAAATCTCTAAATTGGCTCAATGGGAATGATAGACTGCTTACAAAAGACTTATTAATGGTCCATAAGTGTATTCATGACCAGAAACCCAGCTACCTCACTGGAAAATTTATTCAGTGTTCAAAGATTCACGACAGAAACACTAGATACAGTGGTGAATTAGACCTCCCAATTTGCAGATTAAAAACAGGGCAACGATCATTTGCATTTCAGGGTGCAAAGCTGTATAATAACCTTCCAAACGAGATTAAGAAAACCTCTGATGTAAAAAAGTTTAAGGCTAAAGTTTATAATTATTTTTTAAATCTGTAATTTTTAATTTTAGCATATTATGATATATTCATGTAATTAGTTGTTAGCATTGACGGCGGAAGAGCCCTAGACAGGGAGCTGTTCAAATAAAGTTTGTATATATAGTATCAAATAATGTAATTTGACAGTTGTCAGTTCTGTAAATTGTGAGGGGGCACAGTGGCCACATGGTTAGTGTACTTGACTCTGGATCAAGTGGTCTGGGTTCAAGCCCTGGCTGGGGACATTGTGTTGTGTTCTTGGGCAGGACACTCTACTCTCACAGTGCCTCTCTTCACCCAGGAGAATTAAATTGGTACTAGCAAATTTAATGCTGGGGGTAACCCAGCAATGGACTAGCATTCTATCCAGAGGGAAGTAGTAATACTCCTAGTTGCTTCATACAACAGAAGCTGGGGTTAAGTGCCAGCCCAATAGGCTACTTGGCTTGTAAGAAGGCTTTACCTACCTTTACAGTGCTTTAAATGCTGTAACTTAAAATGGAATTCAAGTTGAGATGATATCAAGTTAGGTTGAATTTTAAAGATTTATAAATTACATTTTAAACAAAGGAAAGCTCATTAAATGTAACTGGTTTTAAATCATTTTAAACTAAATTTATTTTAAACTACCGGTACTACAAATACTTCATGGTTAATTGTGATTAATGTTTGAAACTCTGTTTTCAGCAATTTCTCTTAAAAGACTGTGACTTGGACAAGAGAGAACCACCTCTGAAATTCATTTTAAAAAAAAATCCACATCACTCCAGGGGAGAAATGAAACTCTACCTAAAATCACAGGTGGGTCATTTCCCCTTAATTGCCACCACCTCAGACATATAACCAAATATAGAAGTTATTCAAGGGCAGAATTTAGTTGAATATTGCTAAATATGGTGTCAAAAATGTATCCTGCCAACAGGCCCTCAGTAGTTGCAACACAGGATGCACCTTTCTCTGCCCTGCTGACAGAATGAGATGAGTTGGGTAGAGGTTAGCTGGGGGTCTCGCACTAATGGGGAGAGGTGCTGGACCCTTGCAAACCTCTTGCCAACTCACGTTGCTTAAAGCCTGTTATTTTCCAAGAGGCAAAGAAATGCTCATAACATAGCACTATTAATGAGGACTTGCTCAGAAATACAGCTAGTACCCAGAACTAATCTCTTCAAGAACCTCATCAGATAGGTTTTGTTGTTGGTGGTACTAAAATTCTACTGTATTGCAGATTGTTGAACGCTCATTAGGGGTGTGGGGAGGAGAGGATGGTCTTGAGGAAGCAAGACAGGGTAGAGCAGAGAAGAGGGAAGAACAAAAACAAAAAAAATTTGACAAGAAAGTTAAAGGTTTGCTCCACTTCATGTCTTTCAAATGTACAATCATTCTAAGTTTACCAACCAGTTACTAACTATTTTACATTCCACTCAACAGAACTTCGCCGAGCAGTGAGAACAAGCACATGGAAGAAAGATACTAATAGACATAAGCATGAATTTGAGGAGGAAGAAGAATATAATGAGGAAACTGATGAATGGACAAAAACATGCAAGACATGTGGTTATCAACTGACTTATGAAAAGATGTGAAACAAAGTGTAAAAAAGAAAGTATTTATTTTATCTCTGTACATGTAAATCTAATTTATTTCAGCTGTATTTCACTGTTAATAATGTGTTAGGTAATATCACAACATATACATTGCATTCCAAAAGGTCCAGAAGTAATAGCTGGACTACCAATGGTGAATGAATACTGTTACAGTATGTTAAATTCAGTACCCTTAGAGGTTGAGGGAATTGGGTTTGATCTATTAGTTGCAGAACATAATGTAGAAATTTACTTTAATCTCAAACAAATGCGATGTATTTAGTTGAACAGGAATTGCTAAAAATGCCAAAAATGTTAGTCAGTTAATTGTAATGCATAGTGTTTGTTTATATGGCTTAGAGTAATGTTTGAACTGGAACCTACAGAATTCTGGTTGATATTATATAAACTAAGAAAGGGAAGATTATGGTATCATTTCATCTTCTCCAAGTGATCTTTTACTATTGCTACAATACTTGTAACCTCAGCCATTGCCCCGATACCTAAAATATGAAAATAGAATGTGCAAATAAAATGACACAAAATGTATTTTTTGTGTATGATTTTCTAATACCAGTATTTGAGAAAAATTGTTGCTGAGTTACTGATAGATTGAGTCACTTGCTGACTACTACATAGAGACAAAAACAAAACAATAGAATAACTCTGGTTCAAGAAATGAATTTGTGTTAGACAAAAGAACAACATTAAGTGCATACTCAAAACATTCCAAAGCAATCTTACCGGTGTCCTTACAGGCCAGGGTCTTTTTAATTGGTGGAACATTCGTATATCCGAGGTTAATAAGCCGTTCAACCTGCTCTGAGGTGATTGGGTGTTCCCACATTAGCGTGTTCATTGCTGGGCAGAAGAGCAAAGGTTTCTTAAGATCCCATGCACGGACTGTGCAGGTCTGGAAACAAGGAAAATAATCTGTTGTCAGCAATGGCTAAGCCTGTTAAGTGACATGAAAGTGAAAGGTTTGAACTCACCAAGAGGTTGTCACACAAACCATTTGCCAACTTGGCCATAGTATTGGCATCAAGTGGTGCAATAATCATAATATCAGCCCAGCGTCGCAGCTACTGGAAAGTAATATGTAATCGACATGTTTCAGGAAAGTGTGTTGGAGATGAAAACTACAGCATTTTAATAACTATCCCAAACAAACTCAGTTGGATTCCTTTAACTTTTTCAGATGAAAAAACAATTAGTAAGTTACCTCAATATGCAGAACTGGGTCTTGCATTGTACTCCATGCCTAACAGTAAAAAAAATATCACCACTATCGCTAAAATCGCATAATCTTACTCAATCAAATTGTATTAATTTTTTGTATCATTTTCAACTACTGTGAAAAGGCTGGAGGCAAAAAATTAAGTGTTTTTGAAAAGGAAGTCACTGAGACAGGAATAAATTGGGGGAGCAGGGTTGGCGTAGTGGTGAGAGTACTCGCCTTCCACCAATGTGTCCCGGGTTCGATTCCCCTACCCAGCGTTGTAAGTGGATTGAGTTTGCTGGTTCTCTACTCTGCTCTGAGAGGTTTTTCTCCGGGTGCTCCGGTTTTCCCCTCTCCTCAAAACCATCATCATTTGAATTTATTTCATTTAGAGTTTATTTGCATTTACACACGACCTCACAAGCTGTTCAGCTTTAAACATTATCATGTCTAAATAAAGGTGTTATTATTATTAAATAAAGCATAGACACTTCATCAGAATATATTCTACTCTACCATTTGGGGCATGCAAGGGTTTTCTTTGCAAGATTTTCACAAATAAAGAAACCCCCCTCCCTTAGTTAGCTACCCCTATTGAAAACGATCTTTCCATGTGAGATACAACAAGTAGTTTCAACAGCTAATGCATCAAGTACCAAAATATATAAAATAGATACAAATAAAAACAACATTACAAAGTTGTGTCTAACAAAAATTAGTTTATCTTACCTCCCATTCGTCCTTATCACTAAAAACTTTAACAGGAATTTTGTCTCTATCAAAAAAGTGCATCGAGTGTTCTGTTGCAATAACTTGGATATTTGGCTTTTCATATGAAAAAATAAATGAAAAAAAAAAATAATCATTTTACTACAAACTGATGTCAGCTGTTCAATTAATTTGGTGTCATATAGACTTGGCCAAGCATGTGTGTTGTAGAGGGATCAAGAGAGTGGAAACTAAAACTCTATTTATATTATATTATAATATAAATGTAATGATAAGGTGACCTCGTGAGAATAAAATTCCCCAGATGTTATACATGCGCTAGAAATATTTCCATTTTTCCCGAAAGAAGGCATAGAATGATTGGGATCTTAGAGTATCATAGCTAATTGTCATCGCAGTGAATAATTTCACTCTCTGTCGTTGATAACGACAATAGCTTGATCGTGAACATGAGTGCACATCTCGAAAGACTTTGTTGCTTCGAGATTAAACAGATGTACCTCAACAGTACCTTTGGTTGTAAGCGATGCAGCTCGTCTACAAGTTTCGGTAACTTTATACTCGCTACGCTTCCGGTAACTCCTATTAAAACATTTTTCTCAAACTTGTTTCTCTTGTTTGGTGGAAGTCCATCGTCCTCTGCCATTTTGGATTCATGTTGTTTATGATTGCAACCGCTGATCAATGGCTGAGCGCTTGATTTGCCGCAAAGCAGGATGAGAGGAGTGGGTCGGGGAGAGTTTTTTGTTAGCAGTAGAAAGGAGGTGGGGGACTAAAAGGAAAAAACTAGTCTGCAACTCACGCAGAAGCGGCCTCTTTGTGAAGCGGCCGGCATTGCTTTTGAATGGGGCATTTATTTATTACTTATTACAGATTAACTCCACCAGAATACAAAAAAATAATAAATTTTGTAAGAAATAGACAACTTTTTTGAGAGACGTGTTTCGGCATGCTTATGCCATCTTCAATCAATGAGTAACAGAACGTGAGTAATTATGTAACAGACAAGTAGATGAATAAAATATTTACAGCATGATGTAAAAAAGCGGGTACTAATTACAACGTGACACCAAACATCAAAGGTGTGAACTAGTTCAGTTGAAGTTTGAAGTTTGAAGTTTATTTATTCATAAATACGTAGCAGTTAAAATACTGAATTGCGTATTTACTCACATAATACAGATAATAAAATTAAACTAATTTAGATATTAACTATTTAGTTATTAAAAAGCGTTCAATCGGCTAAAAGAAGGGAAAGCTAAAATGAGTTCGCTTTACGACATGAGGAAATAATAAAACTATTCTTAAAACGACTGGTTTTGAAGCGTTGTACATTAAAAGGTCGTGCACGCTCCTTTATCCTAGTAGAGAAGTGGCGACTAGTTTCGCCAATATATCGGGAATTACATCCCGCACAAGGAAATTGATAAACTACCATGGATTTTAGAGCATCAGGAGTACGATCTTTAACACTGAACATGTTTTTTGGCGAAACTAGTCGCCACTTTTCTACTAGGATGGAGCACACGGAAAGCGATAAAAACTCGCATATTTTTAAGCATTTCAACACATCTCCTTCTTGTAAGAACAAACACTCCCTTTCTTGCTTTAGTATTCTGGATTCTGCTAACAACTCAATTGCTTTAAAACTGATACGATGAATATATGAAGTTCATATATTTTGAACTGCGGTTATAGATACGTATGATGCACGATCTTCGCAGTAGAGAGCGCTATTTATGCAATAGCGAAAATCAGACCTGAAAAAAAAATTTTAAACTTGATTTAAAACTCAAAGAAACTTTTTATATAAACATCGTGGAGGCGCGGTGGCCTCGTGGTTCGAGTCCCGGCCGGAACATTGTGTTGTGTTCTTAGGCAAGATACTTTACTCTCACAGTGCATCTCTTCACCCAGGTGTATAAATGGGTACCGGCAATTTAATGCTGGGGGTAACCCTGCGATGAACTGGCATCCCATCCAGGGGGGAGTAGAAATACTCCTAGTCGCTTCATGCTACAGAAACCGGAGTTCGGCACCGGCCTAATGGGCCACTAGGCTCCTAAACAGACTTTACCTTTACCTTTGTATTACATCATACTGTAAATATTTTATTCATCTATTTGTCTGTTATATAATTACTCACGTTCTGTTACTCATTGATTGAAGATGGCATAAGCATGCCGAAACATGTCTCACAAAAAAGTTGTCTATTTCTTACAATATTTATCATCCTTGCTACCACCACGACCTTATGGAAATAATAAATTACAATTAAAATTACTCGAGCGTTAGCCCTTCGTCGTTACGGTGGCCAATTTACCATTTCAACTTTGTCGATATATCCAAATTATTTCGTTACTCCCACCGACGCAGCCCCAAACAGTTTCTTTCGAAACTATCAGCCTTTATTCATATGCCAGTCTATGCATGGGAAGTTAAAGTCACCCACAAGGTAACGGGTATCATACAGGGTAGCTACCTCTATACCCTGTATGATTGTTCAGAATGACAACACGGCTAACTCTAGCTGTTAGATTTACGTGCCACGATTTCAACGGCAAATCCTCTGAATTTAGTCAAATATTCACGCACTCTCCAACAGTTCTTCAGTAACCCTACCTACACCTCCTTGGAAGTGACATTATCCGTTCGTGAATTTCCTAAAATCAATTTTGGTTGTTGTTGCCACGAAAACAAAAGTTGAAAAGAGGACAAACAGTTGCTGTTATTCTTTATTGCAGTTTAATCTTCTGATTATGCACTAAATTTGAACAAAAGATATTTAAATATTTATTGAGTACCTGCATCGAAAGAGAATGTAAATAATTCCCTATGAAGGGACAACAGTTAGCGTGATCTTTCGCCACTGCAATGAAACTGAAATGAATTATTCCTTGTCACAAGCTACAGAAACCTAAATAAAGAAAATGATTTCTTTTTTTCAGTTTTATGCCGGACTGAGAGAAAAAAAAATTAACAGCAATTTTTCTCTTTTTTCCTCACAAAGCGACTCTTTTTCTTTATGTCAACTACCGATCCGTTTGTAACCTTGTCTTGTTCTTTTGTACTCCATTCTGGTTGAAATTTATAAAGGATTTCCTTTGCGACACATTCAAAAGCTTCGTCGATGTTTTCATTTTCCTTAGCGCTTGTTTCGAAGAAAGTCATATCGTACTCGTCAGCTAGCTGTTCCCCTTCTTCGCGTTTGACAGCTCTTGGAGGCTGAAGGTCGCATTTGTTTCCTATCAATAGTTTAATGACATCTTCTTTCGCATGTTCGTCAATTTTCCGAAGCCATTTTGCAATGTTTTCAAACGAACGTCTGCGACTAATATCGTAAATAAGCATTATTCCAGCCGCGGTCCTATAATACGACACACTGATGGCATGAAATCGCTCCTGGCCTGCGGTATCCCAGATCTGCAGACGAATTTTTTTTCCTTGCACGTCAATAGTACGTAACTTGAAATCGATTCCAATAGTAGAGATGTAAGTATGATTGAACATATCGTCCGAAAACCTCCACATTAAACTTGTCTTTCCAACACCAGCATCTCCAAGGAGCAAAACCTTGAACATGTGGTCGCAGGGTTCTTGATTTGAATTCTTTTTATATGCCATTTCGAGCTCTTACAACACAGAACGTATGTAAGCAATTTTTTTTTTCTTTTCTATACTTTCTTTATACATGTGCAGGTGGCACACGCTTTTAAGCCTTGGAATCGCTGTCATTGGCTAAAAATTACAAATGTCTGAATAGATTGTCTTCATTTGTTACAAAAGTCACGCACGATGTAACTTGAGGTAATGTAAAGAGAATTAACAAACGCAAGATTAAATAATTTTGGACGTAAATAAGACACTTTTGTTAAATTGGTTATTCTTTTAACATCGATCCATTTAACAACAACAAACATATGAAACATATGTGTGAACTGCGGTTATGAGATGTATATGAGAACGATCCTTTACTGCGAAGGATCGTTCTCATATACATCGATCCATTTGTTTGCATTAACACATTTGCATTTTTATCTCATAAAAGACTTCGAGAGAAAAACTAAGTGAACTCCTTTGAAAAATCGTTTTGCAAAGTTTTAAGGTGCCATAAGCCATCAGACTACGCCAAAACAGAAAACATCTGGAATGGAATGGGCATTTCGAATTCGGTTCTTTGGTTACACTTTGTGCCTATATTAACATTCTCTGTTTTGCGCCGATAATAAACTACCCTGCGAGCAGAGCCTTTTCTTCTTCTTTTCTTCTTTTTAACCCTCCAAGGGAAAAGGCTCTGCCGACATCCTGTTGTTGCTTTGAAATGTCGAAAGCCCAAAACTCCGGGCTAGTCAAGCCGGTTTTGCTTCCAGTCAAACCGGTTTTGGTGCGCAATCCTTTGTTGTCCTGTACACAGATGACCAAATCTGCGCCCACAACAGTTCAAGGGGGCCTGGAAAAGGATCAGTTTCTAGGCAACCGCCGCGCATGTTCAAACGAGCAACAACAGGATGTCGGCAGAGCCTTTTTCCCTTTTCGATTCGAGGACGGGTTAAAAAGGCTCTGCTCTCAGGGTAGTAATAAACAAACGGAAATGAATGAATATATGGAATTTTGCAGCCTCGTTCTCAAGTTTCAAAGAAAGACCCTGGAAATGAATAATGTTACTCTTCTCGTCCACTGTTTCCAGGTAGGCTTTTATAGATTATGCTAGTAAAAGTAGCATATTATGCTAGTACGATTGCATTTTTTAGCGAAATTATGCTAAAAAATTATGCTCTTTTTCCAAATTATGCCCCTGCTTTTAAAACATGCTCTTTGAAAAAAGAGCAAATAAGTCCAAAAAATACATTTTTTAATTAGAAGCCGTTGGTCTACAGGAAAAAAACGCAACAAATCCACAATTAAATTAAAAAAAAATGTGGTTCATGTTAACATGCACACCAACATGACGTACAATGTGACTTCCGGTTACGGTGCACTCCAGACCCAGGACTCAGACCGTTTCAGACGCCGCTCAGTGATTCACAGTGAACTACAAATGCTACTACTTGAACTAAAACTTAACACATCGAATAACGTCACCAAGTGCTTGGGAGTAGAGATGAACAATGATCGAATTGTAGCATCAAAAATGATCCGATAATTATGAAAATATGCGAATTATGCTAGCATAATCTATAAAGGCCTATTTCCGGGTCGAAATTAGAATTAGTCCACACTAAACAAAACGAGCCATCATATTTATGTTAATTTTTTTAAATTTATTTATTACTTAGTTTTAATTCAGTAACACACAAATATAATACTTTTCATTTTCCTTAAATGGAAACACACACTTCTCAAAGGCTGTTCTTTCTTGGCTGCAACTGTCATTTATCTTACACTTAAAATGGAGATCATGACTTGCTTCTGACGAGATAATCATTTCGAGAAAGCTCCTTTGAGGATCGTGACGTTACATCCCAGTAGTATTATGCTATTTTCGCGGACAAAAATGATAAATACAATAATTACACGTCTCCAAAAAGCATTCCTTGTAACTAGAAATAGAAACATCGTAGGAGTCAGTTGTAAGGAATGTTACAAAGATGTAATCAGTCTTACAGAACGATTCTGCCTTCACCTTTACGAGGACTTCCTGATTTTTCGCCTCTTTTAGCCGCCATCTTTGCATCTTTCTCTTGTAAATCACGTTCCTTGTCATCAACCTCCTTTCCATCGTTTTTGTGGCTATTGTTAGGTTCACCAACCTTGCTTTCTGTTTTCTTCTTATCTTGGACAGAAATGTTTTTCTTATGCGTCTTCTTGACCTCGCCGTTTCGCTCTTTTTCCCCTTCTTTCCCGGTCTCTTTTGACTCTTTTGGGTTTGTTTTCTCTTCGTTTTCGGGGGGACTTTTCTTAGATTCAGTGTTTTCGACCGTCTCTGTTTCATCACTGTCACCTTCTTCGTTTTTTTTGTCCTCATCCTCGTCATCATCTTCGTCGTCATCCTCTTCGTCTTCCGATGACTCAAGGTCGGCTTTATCCGGAACGTAGTCGGGATCTTCATCGGAAATGTAATCCTCACTGACGTGTATAAGCTCCACTATCGAGGTATTGTCCTCGTCTTCTCTGTCGTACCTTCGCTTCCGCTCGGGTGAAACCGGAAAGGGTTGTGAAGCATCGATGATTCGCGAATATTCTGCTTTAGGTTTGTAGCGAGTGGATCTTGTTGGGTTTTTCCTTCGTCCAAGCCGCTCCTGTCGGGCAAGAGAAAGAAAAGATTTTTGCGCAATTCAAAAATGCTTTACCACGATGAGAAATCGATCGAGATTCTCTTCCTCCTAAATTGAACGAGTTAAAAAGGAACCACTTAAACTTCAATGAATCATTTTGATCCATGTGGTGCAATCAATAGATTGGTATCTTACCGTTACTTCCAATTCTGATGCATAAATATGATACGTTTAATTAATTTTATTCCAACTGAATATCTCTGATATGGTGGATAAACACATTTGGCTCAAAAGCCTTGGACAACTATAGCAATTGGTCTTCGGGCTAAGAGATTTAAAGGCGTTCTGCAAGGTACTGTTAGGGCTTTAACAATAATTTTTCTCCTGAAGGAGAACAACAATAATGAAAGACAAACCTTCCCTTCCCCTCCTCCGAGGAATGATGGCAAGAAAAAAAACGTTTTCCGTTTTGTAGCATTCCAGACGTCCCAGAGGGCTCTGACCATTCTTTCCATTACCTATCATTGGCAAGGATGGGATATCGTACGAGAGAATTTATTTTTAAAATCGACAAATGACTAATAACTAAACGAAAATCACAATCACCACATTTAATTTTGTGTTGGCAAGCCGTTGAATTTACTCGGTCCATTCTCGAAAGCGAAGAATTTAACCTGAAATTTTTAATTTCCTCATCACTCGATTGAAATTATGAATGTATTTATACGGAAGAGATTTGTTCCTTTACCGTAACCTTCTGCAGCAAGATTTGAGGGATGCCCCATGACCACGTGGCCACAGCTTTGGCGCTATCAATCGCAGCCACAGTGACTCGACCTGGAACCGAGGCTGCCCGCATTATTACCTATGGGATGCAAACAAGATTCCAGGTAATAAGACAAACGGCGGAGAGCACAGCTTAGAAACGAGTCGAGTTCTGTCTGCATTGCGCCTTATCAAACAAGTATTCATTTCCTTGCCTTTTCCCCCTCACTCTTGATCACATTAACGATCTCCCGGATTCGGTCGACTTTGCTTTGACAAACCGGAGATTCAGCAGCTCCCTCTTCTATACACTTCTCTTTGGGTGGGACGAAGTACTCAATTGCTGCTTCTGTAACAGTGAGTAACACTTCCGCAATATCTGACTGCTCCAATTTCTTAGCACCGATTGCTATAACCTGTCAGAGGGAAAAAAAAAGACATAAGCTATACGGTTTTACCCGGGGATGGGGGAGGGTGGGGGGTAGCGTCTTGTATTTAATCCTCTTTCCTGTCAAAACAAAAATGAAAATATCCGGGCTGGAAACGTCCCAGAATACCCCTAAAATCAAGATGCCATTTTAAACCTTGTCATAAAAATCCTGCCTTGACCCCGCTCCATAACCTTGATAGTCCACAGTTGCAATAAGTTGTCAAGTTGACATGCCAACACTTGAGAGCGCGTGCGGCCCAGGGAGACCTTATGACAGAGATCAACTCGCGATGAGAAGTTATTTAGCATGATGATAGAACGGTAAATTACATTAGAAAACAGCAAGTGTTTGATTCATAACGATGTCACCCTCAGCCTGACTCCTGTTCGAAGGTTTGCCAACCATGCACAAATGGCAAAATAACCCATTGTTGAAGGTGTAATGATGACTTTTCTTAACTCGCAATTACGACCGTTTCGAACCAAGTTAAGCACAAAATATCTGCATCTTCATCGCATATCGTATTGTCCATATGACGTCCTGACTCAATAGTGATATTTTCCCAGAGAAGCCTTTTACTTACTTGTTCTGTGTTGTCCTTTATGATAGGCCATTTGTTCTCCAGGAATGTCAGTCCATCACAGGCCATTGAATCAGCTTGGAAAACTGTTGGATATGTGTTAATTATTAACGCTCCACACCCCTAAAATTGGTATGCATATTCTCCACTCTGTTCTACACATTTCTTAAGGTGCTGACAAGGAGAATTTTTTCAACAATCTAGAGCTTCTTTAGTTGGTGATCAACTTCTTTTCTCTTGTGACCTTAATATTTGATCCTGTTCGCGGGGAGGCGGGTTGCGTGACGCGTGACGAGTCTAAGAACAGCTGCGAAGGAGACTAAGGCGATACTGGAGAAATTATATGCTAATCACTCTCAGGCTTTTACGCCTTACTTTGTTTCAAAGTCACACATTTGACTCATTAGGGGAGAGTGCTCAATTTGAACTCTCGGTGGGAACATGGTTATTATTTAATTTTCGAAGGCTAACAAAATATTGTTAATCGTAGAATCAAAAAAAAGGGCTCAGACAAGAAAGGTCCTAAATTGAAAATCTAAATAACCTAAACATAAAACAGATGAACTCTTCATTGTTCAATTGCACACGCCCTCATTAACAAAGCCCTACGATTCTACCAGCGGTCTTGGACGACCTTGAGTAGTTCCAGAAACCCATCCGACTAACTTACCTTTTTCTTCGAAACCCTCTTTCACTTTCCCCATCACTCCA